>NC_045967.1:51794392-51926697 GCF_010909765.2 Amblyraja radiata
TAGAGATTCAGCATGGAAACAGACTCATCTGCCCCCCCCCCCCCCCCCCCCCCCCGAATCAACACTGACTATTGATCACACTAGTTTAATGTCCCACTTACTCGTCCCCTGCCTGGAGGAGGCCATTCGGCCCTTCGAACCTGCACCGCCATTCATTGTGATCATCCACAATCAGTAACCCGTGCCTGCCTTCTCCCCATATCCCTTGATTCCGCTAGCCACTAGAGCTCTATCTAACTCTATTTTAAATTCATCCAGTGAATTGGCCTCTACTGCCTTCTGTGGCAGGGAATTCCACACATTCACAACCCTCTGGGCAATTTATGGAGGCCTGGGACGTTTAGTTTAGTTTAGTTTAGTGATACAATACGGAAACAGGCTCTTTGGCCCACTTGGTCCAAGGCAACCATCGATCACCCATTCACACCAGTTCTTTGTTATCCCACTTTCTCATCCACTCCCTACCCACTAGGTGGCCATTTTACAGAGGGACGATTAACCTTCCAACCCGCACATTTTTGGGATGTGGGAGGAAACTGGAGCACCCGGGGGGGGGGGGGGAGGAAACCCACACGGGTCACGGGGAGAACATGCAAACTCCTCACAGACAGCACCCGATGTCAGGATCGAACCTGGGTCTCTGCAGCGGCTCTCTACCAGTTGCGCCACCGTGCCGCCCATAGTTGGCGGTGCACAATGTTTGACAATTGTTTTATAAGCACGTTGACATTGCTGCCTACAATGTAGGCTTGTATATGGCTGAGCATACAAGTGGGCAACAGGTCCACTGACATGTCATTTCTACTCTCAACCCAGAGCTTAGTTGTGGCTGATTCACTCTGATCAGTGTCTCGTAAGATGGATTCCCCTACTGGCGATGAATCAGAGATACTCATTCCTAATAAATCATCTTGAAAGCAAGATAATTATCTCATGACATGAACAACTGGAAGAGGAAGTTATCAGAACAGGAAGCTGTGAGATGAAAAGTTAAAGAATATTGAATTTCCAAGAAAATCCATCCACAAAAGATTACAACCCAGTTGTATAAATATCGACTTCTCTAACTTCAAGCAACCCTTGCTTTCCCTCTCTCTCCATCCCTCCCCCATCCTAGTTCTCCGACCAGTCTGAATGTCCCCCTGATTAAACTTTATCGCTGTTTGCTTCGTTGTCACCTTCTCCCAGCTAACAATGATCTACCCTCCATTTTCCTTCATCTCCATTTCCTTTGATGTCTCGTTTTCACACCTTCCTTATCTCTTCCTTCCTTATCTCTCTTGTCTCCCACTCCCCTAACTTTCAGCCTGAAGAAGGTTCTCCGCCCGAAAACCTCACCCATTCCAACCCATCACCCAAAACTAAGTTTATGTCAAACTAAAGGACACAAAGTGCTGGAGTAAATCAACAAGTCAGGCAGAATCTCTGTAGAACATGGAGAGGTGATTTCTGGTCGGGTTGGAACCCTTCTTCAGACTGATAGAGGTTGGGTGGGAAAGAAAACTGGAAGAGAAGTGGGGGGCAGGACAAGGCATGGGAGATAATACATGAACACTTGCAAGGGGGAGTGGGTTTATACGCAGATAGATTATGACTGCTTTTTGACTTTTCATCTCTGGCCTTTGTCCGACCATCTGCCTATCAACCTCCCCTCCCCCCCTCCCCGCTCCATCACCTGTATCCACCTATCACTCCCCACGCCTTGTCCCACCCCCACCTCTCTTCCTGCTTCCTCCCCACGAGTACAATGATTCTGAAGAAGGGTCTCGACCCGAAACGTCGCCTATCCATGTCCTCCAGAGAATGCAAGATCTCCAAGTTTGCGGATGACACGAAGCTGGGGGGCAGTGTTAGCTGTGAGGAGGATGCTAGGGGGCTGCAAGGTGACTTGAATAGGCTGGGTGAGTGGGCAAATGGAGCAGGGAGGTTCTACTGCAGTTGTACAGGGTCTTGGTGAGACCACACCTGGAGTATTGCACACAGTTTTGGTCCCCTAATCTGAGGAAGGACATTCTTGCCAGAGAGGGAGTAAAGAGAAGGTTCACCAGACTGATTCCTGGGATGTCAGGACTTTCATATGAAGAAAGACTGGATAGACTCGGCTTGTACACTCTAGCATTTAGAAGATTGAGAGGAGATCTTATAGAAACTTACAAAATTCTTAAGGGGTTGGACAGGCTAGATGCAGGAAGATTGTTCCCGATGTTGGGGAAGTCCAGAACAAAGGGTCACAGTTTAAGGATAAAGGGGAAATCTTTTGGGACTGAGATGAGAAAAACATTTTTCACACAGAGAGTGGTGAATCTCTGGAATTCTCTGCCACAGAAGGTAGTTGAGGCCAGTTCGTTGGCTATATTTAAGAGTGAGTTAGATGTGGCCCTTGTGGCTAAAGGGATCAGGGGGTATGAAGAGAAGGCAGGTACAGGATACTGAGTTGGATGATCAGCCATGATCATATTGGATGGCGGTGCAGGCTCGAAGGGCCGAATGGCCTACTCCTGCACCTATTTTCTATGTTTCTATGTTTCTATGCTGCCTGACCCGCTGAGTTACTCCAGCACTTGTTGTCTTTTTTTTTGTGCAAACTATCATCTGCAGTTCCTTGTTTCTAAATTCACGTTCACGTTAATCCGTTTCTAATTTCTAGTCAGGTGGCACAAAACATCGATGCTGACATTGATGAGACATCAGCGGTTTTCTAATTAGGTTGGTTAGTAATAGCCCCTTGGAAGCAAAACCATTCCAGTCCCCTCAACCCATTCATTTACTTCGTAAATAGGCTTTCAACTTGTCCTTTGCTATTTGCCTTCTGGCCATCCTAAGAGATTAATCTAAAGCTGTCCACATCTTCAACCTTCAGCTTTGAATGGGAGTCTTAACCTCCCTTTCAGAATTCACATAAAATGCACTGAGAGAGAGACCTTTTCTAAAAACAAAAGCACTATATTTTAACCGGCATTGCCAGCTGTTAAAGAATGTGTCAGGTTGCATCAAGCATCGGAGATATGTGAAGTCAGTGACTCAGTAAATGGTCAGTGAATAAGTATTCAAAAATAATTCCACTGCCTTCTCCACGGAGGGAGTTGTAAAGCTTGTGCTAACGGCATCTGATGCTCTTTGGGTCAAAAGAGCATCGCTTTCTGTTGATGGGATTTAAGTTTTCAAATAGAGTCAACAGGCACATGTCCAGAATTGAAAATCCCCTTCAGTATAAAAGAAATTCCAAAATAAACAATAGCCACATGGTCCTGTCATCAGCTGGTGAATTCCAACAACCTAATTTAAAAGGTGAAGTAAAACTGAAAATTAAATGTTAACAGGACTATTATCCCAAAGACTTGTAATCATAAACCAGGCTAATTAATTTTATTTACAGCACTTTATGGGGTTTTGCAGCAGTTAATTGCTACTCTGTTGGTACAATATTAATTTGAAGGGCTCAGACACTAATCATTGCATTTGTCTTCTACGATGTCTAGTTTGAGCCTGCTTAGGCACAAATCGGACACTTGGTTGTAATTGACATGTTTCGACTAAAAGGAATTCATCTGGAGAAGATTACTTCAATATATTTTCAAGTGCAGTGGAGCAGCTGGTAGAGCACCAGGTTTGATCTTGACCTCGGGTGCTAACTGCGTGGAGTTTGCACGTCCACCACTGTGAAACCTACAAACCTAGCACCGCCATCCAATATGATCATGGCTGATCATCCAAAATCAGTACCCCGTTCCTGCTTTCTCCCCATATCCCTTGATTCCGTTAGCCCTCAGAGCCATATCTGACTTTCTCTTGAATACATCCAGTGAATTGGCCTCCACTGCCTTCTGTGGCAGAGAATTCCGCAGATTCACAACTCTCTTTTTTTTATTTTTTTATTTTTTTATTTATTTATTAGAAGTAGACATATTATAAAATGTAGTTACATATTATAGTAAAAAAAAAAAAAACTTTTCATATACAAGATTCACAACTCTCTGGGTGAAAAAGTTTTTCCTCGTCTCAGTCCCTAGAATAACCCCTTATTCTTAAACTGTGACCCCTGGTTCTGGACTCCCCCAAAATTGAATATCAATTGGTCACTGTAAAATTGCCCCTGGTGTTTAAGGAATGGATGCGAGGGTAGGACATCATAGAACGAGTGTGAGCCCTGCCTTGTACAAACTTAAAAGCCCTGCCCCATGGTACGAGTTCATTCCAAGAGCTCTCCCGAGTTTAAAAAAAAAATCAAACTCGTGGTAAGCACGGAGAATGAACGTAGCGGGTACGTCGGAGCTCGGGGACGTCTCTTAGCGCTAACGGCAGGTACTCGGGAAGACTCGCTAACGGCAGGTAAGCACGGGATAGACTCGTGAAGATTTTTCAACATGTTGAAAAATGTCCACGAGAGCCCCGAGTACCGACGGGTGTGGCCATTACCGTAAATCTCCGAGTTCGAATCAGGGCAAACTCGGGAGAACTCTTGGAATGAACTCATACCGTGGGACAGAGGTTTTAGGAAGGGAGCGCTGTGATGTTGCGGGAAGACTTGAGATCTTTGTATGTTGCCTGATGTAAGGAACCACATTTCCAACCTGACCAAAAATGTACGGTTGGAACGGAATTCACAAATGAGGTCAAATACACGGTAGCCAAGAAATGATGAAGACAATGTGAAAAGAAAGAAGGATTTTTTGAGTTTAAAATCTGGAACGCGGTTCGGGAAATAATATTTTATTGTTCTTCCCAGTGCAGTAATATAGCTCCAAATCAAAGTGAGTAACTGTGGCATGAAATGAATTAGAGGCAGAGACAGGAAATGGTCTGCAGCTCGTCTGCGCTGGAGATAAGCAAATTCCGCAAATGATTCCAACTTCTCTGAAGTCATGACAAAGGATTTCCTCCTTTAAGTGTTGCATAGAGTACTGGGTCAAAGCTCATTGTTTTTATAAGATTTGCGGAATAGGTTTGTCTGTAATTTACTTAACCTTTGCTTACTGTAAATATGACACAGTTCTTGATGACATGCAGTGGGATTGAAAAAAATGTGTTTCTCCCAAGTGATACTGTGACAGATTGCAAAACTCGGATGACAATAGCATGTACTAAATAGCAATTAAAACTCCACTTCGTCAAGGAATGTAAGTAATCTAGATCAGGCATGTTTAAGGTACACAATGTTAACTTCATCAATATCTTCCTGATTTAAATATGCAAATCCAGTTGTCAAACAACAGCAGAATCCAAGCGAAAGTACACAAAATGGATATAAAAGAAGGGGCTCGATCTGAAACATCACCTTAGTTTCGCTTAAGGTAGACATAAAATGCTGGAGAAATTCAAACTCAACGGGTGAGGCAGCATTTATGGAGAGAAGGAATTGGCGACGTTTCGGTTCGAGACCCTTCTTCAGTTTAGTTTAATTTAGTTTAGTTTAGAGATACAGCACGGACACAGACCCTTTGGCCCACCGAGTCCGCACCAAACAGCGATCCCCCCCGCACACCAACACTATCCTACACACACTAGGGACAATGTACACTTATTCCAAGCCCAATTAACCTACAAACCTGTGCGTCTTTGGAGTGTGGGAGGAAACCAAAGATATCGGAGAAAACCCACGCAGTCACGGGGAGAATGTACAAACTCCATACAGACAGCGCCCGTAGTCGGGATGGAGTCGAGTCTCCGGCGCTGCGAGCGTTGTAAGGCAACAACTCTACCGCTGCGCCACCATGCCGGCCAATCCATCGCACCAATCCATGTTGTCCAGAGATGCTGCCTGACCTGCTGAGTTACTCCGGCATTTTGTGTCCTTTCCGGTTTACAGCTTGGCTGACTTTTACACCCTATGTGTAAGCCAACAGCCTCTTCTACTTACTAGTAAATAATGCAAAAGAGTTTACTCCTGTGGAAGTCATGTTGCCAGGATTCCAACATTAACAATACTAAAAGCATCCCCCCCCCCCACCCCCCTGGTCAATTTCAATTTCAATTTTAATTTCAATTTCAATTTCAATTAAAAAAACTTTATTGGCACGATAAAAAACATTGTTGTATTGCCAAAGTATAAAACATGACATACATATTTAAAATGCATAAGTATAAATACAAGTATACAGTGCATGGATAGATATGTCCCTGTACATACACTCGCAATAGGCCCATAGCCCTTTATTGATTGCTACACGTTCTTGCAGCTGTAACTCCATCTTCTCCACTCTCCCATCAAGCAAGAGGTACAGAAGTGTGAAAACGCACACCTCTGGATTCAGGAACAGTCCCTTCCAGCTGTTATCAGGCAACTGAACCTTCCTTTCACCAACTAGCGAGTGGCCCTGAGGTACTATCGACCTCATTGGAGATCCTCTGACTCTTTAATTGGACTTTACTGGACTTTACGCTCATTTGTTGAAAGAAAGAATTGTTAATACACAAAAGGACACAAAGTGCTGGAGTAACTCAGTGGGACAGGCAGCATCTCTGGACAGGAGGAATGGGTGACGTTTCAGGTTGAGACCCTTCTTCGGATAACAGCTGAAGATGTCGAAGCATTTATGCACAGATTTAAATCCAAAGTAAAAGTATTGTTTAGTTTAGTTTAGAGATACAGCACGGAAACAGGCCCTTTGGCCCACCGAGTCCACACTACCTGCACTATTCCCTGTCTCTGTACCTTTGGCTGTACACTGTGGACGGCTCGTTGTAGTCATGTATTGCCTTTCCCCCGACTGGTTAGCAAGCAACAAAAGCTTTTCACTGTACCTCGGTACACGTGACAATTAAATAAACTGAAAAAAGTCGAACTAAACCAAACACTCATTTAAGTTTCTACCATCCACCAAAACACCGCAGGCCAGTGGAAAAGCAACAGGGCGTGAGTAGATGGATGGACACGAAATTCTGGAGTAACTCAGCGGGACAAGCAGCATCTCTGGATAGAAGGAATGGGTGACGTTTCAGGAAGGGTCTCGACCTGAAACATCTCCCATTCCTTCTCTCCAGAGATGCTGCCTTGCTCCTGGATGGGTTACTCCAGCATTTTGTGTCTATCTTCGATTTAAACCAGCATCCGCAGTTCCTTCCCACACATGAGTAGATGGATTTTGGCTGAAGTTTCAAACTTGGCAGAGACGAGCGGTAATGACAAATTCACAGCCTCACCTCTCACTTGTACACACGTGCCGCGGGACCTCAGAGAGGATGTAATTGTAGACATCTTCGGGAAAGGAAACCACTTTGACTACGGTAACTACAGAGGAGTCATTGCCAGAGTCGTCATAACTCCGCAATTTGTCATCACGTTTACACTCTTCTCACTAATCCACGGCACCATGTGGGCCTGGGGGCCTGCTTCCCCCCCGTATCGCTAAACTGGATGTTTAAGAAGGAACTGCAGATGCTGGAAAAATTGAAGGTAGATAAAAATGCTGGAGAAACTCAGCAGGTGAGGCAGCATCTATGGAGCGATGGAAATAGGTGACGTTTCGGGTCGAGACCCTTCTTTAAATCCGACGTCTCGACCCGAAATGTCACCAATTCCTTTGATCCATAGATGTGGCCTCACCCGCTAAGTTTCTCCAGCATTTTTATCTACCTTCAATTTTTCCAGCATCTGCAGTTTCTTTTTAAACATTTTTATCGACCTTCGCTAAACTGTGTTGTATTTTTGATCAAATGAGGTGCATTAGAACAATGAGTGTATGTTTCAGAGTGTCAACTCCAGATGTGAATTCTGACATGATTATTGCACTCACCTTCAGCCAGCGGTATGGCCTTTTGAACCAGCTGTGCTTTCAACACAACTCCTCCCCCTTCTGTTGTGGGGTAGACTGACTCCCCCCTCCCCCCTCCCCCCTCTCCCCAATCTTTGCACATCCCCAACCCTTTGCACTTGTCACTTTAATTTCATTTTTCATTTGACTTGCTGTGTTTTTACAACTGTTGGCAGAACAATTTCCCTGCTGGGATAAGTAAAGTTCCATCGTATCATATCGCTATACCACAGGGGGAGGATGGTTAGATAAATCTGTGCTCCACTTACTTACTTGCTTCTAGCTAGAGATGTCCGTCGGGAAATGTTGCCGACTGGCCCAGTGCAGACTGCAGGAGTACGTGCTGAGGGACGCACTGAAGCTCGGTGCAGCCAACGCCAAGGCTCTGTGGGGGAGGACCACAGTCTAGGGTCCTTCCGCTGCTGGACATTGGGGTACAGGGTGCGGTGGGGGACACCCCTCATACAAGGGAAGGGATGTCACCACAGGGGGCCACATGAGTGTCAAGGGTGAGGGGTATAACTGAAGATAGATACAAAGCACAGAAGTGACTCAGCGGGACAGGCAGCATCTCTGGAGAGAAGGAATGGGTGACATTTCTTCAGAACACTACCAAATATGACACTAATGATGAAAGGTCTGAAGAAGGGTCTCGACTCGAAACGTCGCCCATTCCTTCTCTCCAGAGATGTTGCCTCACCCGCTGAGTTGCTCCAGCATTTTGGGTCTATCTCTGACGCTAATGAACATGTGCATAACTGCTAAGAATGACAGAGGAATTTTGCTCAGATTTAAATGCAATGTAATGCAAAGTTTAGTTTAGTTTAGAGATACAGCGCGGAAACAGCCCATCGAGTCCGCGCCGATCTATTTTTACATATACAGGAAGCCAATTAACCTGCAAATCTGTACGTCTTTGGAGTGTGGGAGGAAACCGAAGTTCTCGGAGAAAACCCACGCAGGTCACGGGGAGAACGTGCAAATTCCGTACAGACAGCACCTGCGGCCGGGATCGAAGGCGGGTCCCTGGCGCTATGAGGCAGCAACTCTACCGCTGCGCCACCGTGTCGCCCTCACGAGGGTGCAGATGAATATTTGTAACCCCACCGCCTGTTCTGACTGAAGAAAGCTGGAGTCTCGTAACTCGTGCATCCGCCCAACGACCCTGCAAAGGGGAAATGTTATTTATAATGCGCCCAGCCGCTTCAAGGTTAAGAGTATTGTGTGCTATTTTGCTTGGCTGTTTCCCTTTCACAACATATAAATTAGAGGAGCAACGTAAACAGAAATGGTTCGCATTGACAACTCCACACGGAAGATGCAGAACTGCCAAAAAATTAAATGAAGTATGTTGCTGCAGATGAAGGTCACTTCAACCTGCCCTCTTTGTGTGTGGTGCGGCTCGGAATGACAATAGAGGGGATTTTCAACAGGACTCATCTTTGAAAGCCTTCTCTGTAAACAGGGATCAACAAAGAATATATTTAGCTGGTGCAGGATATTTCGTAGGACATGATATCACAATGATAAATCTCTGGTCATGTCTGTTAATTAAAACCGCACCTTGTCCCAACAGAAGTAGGAGTAGCTCTCATCACAAATATATTCTCTGGGAACTTCCTCCAATGTTTTTAGTTTCGATTAGAGACACAGTGTGGAAACAGGACCTTCGGCCCACGGGGGCCATGCAGATCTGCACATATCCCCCGCACATAAACACTACCCGACACATATTAGAGACAATGTTTTACATTTATACAAAGCCAATTAACCTACAAACATGTACGTCTTTTGATTGTGGGAGGAAACCGATCTTTTACCCAGAGTAGGGGAATCAAGGACCAGAGGACATAGGTTCAAGGTGAAGGGGAAAAGATTTACTAGGAATCCGAGGGGTAACTTTTTCTCACAGAGGGTGGTGGGTGTATGGAACAAGCTGCCAGAGGAGGTAGTTGAGGCTGGGACTAGCCCATCGTTTAAGAAACAGTTGGACAGGTACATGGATAGGACATGTTTGGAGGGTTATTTACCAAGCGCAGGCAAGTGGGACTAGGGTAGCTGGGACATTGTTGGCCGGTGTGGGCGAGTTGGGCCGAAGGGCCTGCTTCCACACTGTATCACTCTATGACTCTCTCGGAGAAAACCCACGCAGGTCACGGGGAGAACGTACAAACTCCGTACAGACAGTACCTGTAGTCAGGATCGAACCCGGATGTCTGGCACTGTCTCGTTCGGTGATCAGTATGTGGTGAGAAGGACTCTCGTTCTATGAGGCAGCCACACTTTGACCTAAGTTTGGCAGCCAAGCAAGCAGAACTTATGGGGAAATAACTGGTACCTATTTTGCTTCTCTCCTCAGAGCTCTGTAAATGTTAACTTCCAAACGACATCTGACCATAGAAGAAAGTAGTTCTTCCATTCAGCTCGTCAAAGTGTCTGCCGTCATTTAGTTTTGCAACGTTAAATGTTGGACTATTAGGGCAATGAGCAAGAGTGTAATCGACTTCTTGGGACCAGACTTAAAATCGAAACCCAGAACTACAGAGCTAATTCTTATTTTAGTTTAGTTTAGAGATACAGCGCGGAAACAGGCTCTTCGGCCCACCAAGTCTACACCGACCATCGATCCCCGCACATTAACACTACCCTACACACACTAGGGACAATTTACATCTATATCGCCAATTAACATGCAAACCTGTGCGTCTTTGGAGTGTTTGGGAGTAAACTTAAGATCTTGGAGATAACTCACGCGGTTTTGTTCCCCTATAGAAACATAGAAACATAGAAATTAGGTGCAGGAGTAGGCCATTCGGCCCTTCGAGCCTGCACCGCCATTCAATATGATCATGGCTGATCATCCAACTCAGTATCCCGTACCTGCCTTCTCTCCATACCCTCTGATCCCCTTAGCCACAAGGGCCACATCTAACTCCCTCTTAAATATAGCCAATGAACTGGCCTCGACTACCCTCTGTGGCAGAGAGTTCCAGAGATTCACCACTCTCTGTGTGAAAAAAGTTCTTCTCATCTCAGTTTTAAAGGATTTCCCCCTTATCCTTAAGCTGTGACCCCTTGTCCTGGACTTCCCCAACATCTTCCTGCATCTAGCCTGTCCAACCCCTTAAGAATTTTATAAGTTTCTATAAGATCCCCTCTCAATCTCCTAAATTCTAGAGAGTATAAACCAAGTCTATCCAGTCTTTCTTCATAAGACAGTCCTGACATCCCAGGAATCAGTCTGGTGAACCTTCTCTGCACTCCCTCTAGGGCAACAATGTCCTTCCCCAGATTTGGAGACCAAAACTGTACGCAATACTCCAGGTGTGGTCTCACCAAGACCCTGTACAACTGCAGTAGAACCTCCCTGCTCCTATCTGTTGTTTCTATGTGAAACAACAGAACGGATAATATCATGAGGCGATACAGTGTGGAAACAGGCCCTTCGGCCCATGGAGTCATGCTATCACCAACCACCCATTTAGTGGAGAACACTGTAGTATTAATGTTTAACAGAACCATTTTGTTTACACTGCAGTGTATGATTGCAATAGCCTGCTGTTTAATCTGAGTAACCTGCTTTTGTACATTCATGTCATGAAGTAACAGCATCAGACAGAAGCAAAGTGTCAAAATGATACAGGTAACTGCAACTGAAGGAGGTTGTTCTGTCCACCTGTCTGACATTAGCGAGGTGGCGGGAGGGTTTGTCAGCTCCCGCACGTATTTTGACGGTAATTCACCCAAGGATAGCCAGAGCAGCAGTCAAAGTCAAGAGACTTCAAGTAGAAATTAATTCCAGAACAAATTGAGCATTGCTGACCCTTGAACTATTTTGAAACGGCAGAGATAGATAGATTCTAGATTAGCGCGGGTGTCAGAGGTTACGGGGAGAAGGCAGGGGACTCTTGCCATAGAGGGAGTACAGAGAAGGTTCACCAGACTGATTCCTGGGATGGCAGGACTTTCATATGAAGAAAGACTGGATAGACTCGGCTTGTACTTGCTAGAATTTAGAAGATTGAGGGGGGGATCTTATAGAAACTTACAAAATTCTTAACGGGTTGAACAGGCTAGATGCAGGAAGATTATTCCCGATGTTGGGGAAGACCAGAACAAGGTGTCACAGTTTAAGGATAAGAGGGAGGTATTTTCGGACCGAGGTGAGAAAATCATTTTTTACACAGAGAGTGGTGAATCTGTGGAATTCTCTGCCACAGAAGGTAGTTGAGGCCAGTTCATTGACTATATTTAAGAGTTAGATGTGGCCCTTGTGGCTAAATGGATCAGGGGGTATGGAGAGAAGGCAGGTATGGGATACTGAGTTGGATGATCAGCCATGATCATATTGAATGGTGGCTCGAAGGACCGAATGGCCTACTCCTGCACCTATTTTCTATGTTTCTACGTTTCTATGAATGGGGTTAGAAGGGAGAGATACATCAGCCAATGGCCTAATTCTGTTCCTCTCACTTATGATCTTATGTCTTGAAACATCTGATTCCTGGGTGAAGCTAATGTTTTTGTTCTGCTGCAAGGTGATCGAAGATGTTACTAGGTTATTTACAAGGTCAGGAGTTTAACATATGGTGAGCTATTGAAGGCACTGGGCCTGTACTCGCAGGAGTTCAGAAGGATGAATAGGAACCTCATTGAAACTTACCGAATAGTGAGAGGCTCCGGATAGAGTGGATGTGGAGAGGATGGTTCCACTAGTGGGAGAGTCCAGGACCAGAGGTCACAGCCTCAGAATTAAAGGACGTTCCTTTAGGAAGATGAGGGATGAATTTATTTCCTCAGAGGGTGGTGAATCTGTAGAATTCTTTGCTGCAGAAGGCTGCGAAAAGGCAGAGATAGATAGATTCTTGATTAGTACGGGTGCCAGGGTTTATGGGGTTAGGAGGGAGAGATAGATCAGCCGTGATTGAATGGCGGCGTGGACTTGATGGGCTGAATGGCCTAATTCTGCTCCTATCATTTATGACCTTATGACCTTATGGCCATCAATCTCGAAGACAACCACAACCCCAGATCAAGTTGAACAAGGCGAATTTGCACTCAAACCGAGTGTTGAGGGTCACCTTCAATTAAGTGTTTTTCGTAAGAGTAATGCCGATGATAATTCGCGAGTTTAGTTTAGTTTAGAGATACAGCGTGGAAACGGGCTAATTGGCCCACCGAGTCCGTGTCGACCATCATTTGAGTTAAGCTTATTTAAAAACAAAGGATTTTCTCGGTGCCTCGGTACATGTGACAATAAACTAAACGCAAACTCATCGATCACCCATACACTCGCTCTATGTTACCCCAGTTTCACAACCTACACACCAGGGGCAATTAACCTGCAAACCTGTACGTTTTGAGATGTCTGTCAGCACTGGAGCACATGAAGAAAACCCACGCGGTCACGGGAAGGACGTACAAACTTCGTACAGACAGCGCCCGTACTTAGGATCATAAGGTCATAAGGAATAGGAATGGAATTAGGCCATTCGGCCCATCAAGTCTACTCTGCCATTCAATCATGGCTGATCTCTCTCTCTCCCTCCTAACCCCATTCTCCTGCCTTCTCCCCATAACCTTTGACACCCGCACTAATCAAGAAAATATCAATCTCTGCCTTAAAAATATCCACTAACTCGGCCTCCACAGCCTTCTGCGGCAATGAATTCCACAGATTCACCACCCTCTGACTAAAGACATTTCTCCTCATCTCCTTCCTAAAAGAACGTCCTTTAATTCTGAGTACTTGGAGATTCTGGCACCATTACTTAATACAACAAATCTACCACTGTGCCACCGTGCCACAAAGGGACTGACTGATTTGCAGTCAGAGTTGCAATATTTCCATATTATCTTACTTCTTTCCATCACATTAAATCATCAAATGACAATGCTCTTTTTGAAAAGGGCGGCATAGTGGTGCAGAAATACCTTCATTCTAAAGGTACATCCTTTCATTCCGAGGCTGTGCCCTCTGGTCCTAGACTCTCCCACTAGTGGAAACATCCTCTCCACATCCACCCTATCCTAGACTTTCACTATTCTGTAAGGGGCCTGTCCCACTTTGCCGATTTTTTTTCGGCGACTGCCGGCTGACATATCGGGTCACGGAAAAATCTGCTGCGTGATGCGACGTGACGCGGCGTGATGACGTGTTGACGCGCAGTGTTTTTTCAAGTGCATTGTGATTTCAGATGGCGTACGACACTTGTGTAAGAAGGAGCTGCAGATGATGGTTTAAACCGAAGATAGACACAAAAAGCTGGAGTAACTCAGTGGGACGGGTAGCATCTCTGGAGAAAAGGAATGGGTGACGTTTCGGGTCGAGTCTGAAGAAGGGTCTTGACCGGAAACGTCACCCATTCCTTCTCTCCAGAAGTGCTGCCTGTCCCGCTGAATTACTCCAGCTTTTTGTGCCTACTTTCAGTGTACAATACTTGTTTTGATATCATTTGGGAGTTATTCTAGTACATACATGCAGTCCATGGCAACACAAATCCCCGAACATCACATTGAGGCTAATCTAGACAGCTGTTGAGTGATAGAGTCATACAGTGTGGAAGCAGGCCCTTCTGGTCACCCTGCCCACACTGACCAACATGTCCCATCTACACTTGTCCCACCTGCCTGCCATTGGCCCATATCCCGCTAAACCAGGCCTATCCATGTACCCGTCTAATTCCTTCTTAAACATTGCGATAGTCCCTGCCTCAACTACCTCCTCCGGCAGCTCGTTCCACACAGCCACCACCCTTTGTGTGCTAAATCTATCCCACTGATCCCTATAAAATCATTCAACTTAAACCTGTGTCCTCTGGTTCTCGAGTCCCCTACTCTGGGCATGAGACTCTGTGCATCTTCCCGATCTGTTCCTCTAATGATTTTTGTACAACTTTATAAGATCACTCCTCGTCCTCCTGCGCTCCAGGGGATAGAGTTAGACAATAGACAATAGGTGCAGGAGTAGGCCATTTGGCCCTTCGAGCCAGCACCACCATTCAATGTAATCATGGCTGATCATCCCCAATCAGTACCCTGTTCCTGCCTTCTCCCCATATCCCCTGACTTCGCTATTTTTAAGAGCCCTATCTATCTCTCTCTTGAAAGCATCCAGAGAACCTGCCTCCACCGCCCCCTGAGGCAGAGAATTCCACAGACTCACCACTCTCTGTGAGAAAAAGTGTTTCCTCGTCTCCGTTCTAAATGGCTTACTCCTTATTCTTAAACTTTGGCCCCTGGTTCTGGACTCCCCCAACATCGGGAACATGTTTCCTGCCTCTAGCGTGCCCAAGCCCTTAACAATCTTATATGTTTCAAATAAGTTCCCGGCTAAAGTTCTCAACCCTGTCTAGGCCACAATCCAGCAAAAGGGAGTGTTGATCTTCATCCAAGTTTCTACAATGGCTACCATATCGTATATCCAGTTGCCTAGCTCATTTGCTTCACCCGTTATTCTCCTTGCATTGAAATAAATACCATCAGTCCCGCAATATCCACAAGCATGGCCCTGCCGGTTCACCCTAGTAAATTTACTTTACCTAACCTCTACCTTCTACAGAGATGATAGTGACATTTAAGAGCCTTTTAGATGGGCAACTGGCACTTGGAGCCAGCACCGCCATTCAATAAGATCATGGTTGATCATCCTAAATTAGTACCCCGTTCCTGCTTTCTCCCCATATCCCTTGATTCCGTTAGCCCTAAAGCTAAATCTAACTCACAACTCTCTGGGCGAAAAGGTTTCCCCTCATCTCAGTCCTAAATGGCCTACCCCTTATTCCTAAACTCTGACCCTTGGTTCTGGACTCCCCCCAACATGTGGAACATTGTTCCTGTATCTAGCCTGTCCAATCCCTTAAGAATCTTATATGTTTGACAAGTATTTTGTACTTGTACTTGGACAAGTTGGGCCGAAGGATCTGTTTCCGTGCTGTATGACTCCATGAATCTATTATCAGAGCCCAGCAACAGAAGTGACAAAAGAATCCTGAGGGTTAGTGATTCTACCCGTGTTGTGGTGTGCCGTGGTTAGTTCCCAATCTGCTTCTACCACTCCCTGTTGTCGAGAATTACGTGCTTCAAAAACCCTCTGCCAAAGGCCGTTTCTCTTCATTTCTCTCATTCCAATCAATTTTAAAATTGTCGCCACTTTTCTGAAGTGATTGATGAGCGCTGGAAAACGTAAGAAATATTATTTTAACAATTTAAATGCAGAACCTTGACTGCAATTTGTATTCTGGAATTCTGCCTAATTTTTATACATTTGCAATTGGAATGGGAGCAAAGGAAACATTTTTTTTCCCCTCTCTCAACTTCTGCTTTGAACGATTAGGTTCTCCACCCTCTGCTTGAGAGGCGTTTACAAGCTTAAACCATGATTATTAGTTCCTCGCTTATCTATGTGGTGATTGTTTCATCAAAGTGTGACCTTCATTTGCAACACTGTTTGAGAGAGTGCATTCCGAGCACTTCAAACTCTAATGAAAGGATGCAGAAAGGATAGATGAGCTTGAGATGAAGTTACTGTAATCTTCTTTAATATGTGTCAATTCTGCTCAGGCACGGCACTCAATAATTAAAGGGACAGACAAAGTTTGGAATTCACACGGTTCATGCTTGGAACCTCAGTATTGTTTATGCAGACAAGGTCCATGAGTGTGTAACTTCTCGGAAGTTTAGTGCAGATTTAAGTTTAGTTTAGTTTCAGTTTAGTTTCAGTTTAGTTTTAGTTTAGTTTTATTAAGTAGTTTAGTTTAGTTTAGTTTAGTTTAGTTTAGGTTAGTTTAGTTTAGTTTAGGTTAGTTTAGTTCAGAAAGGAACTGCAGATGCTGGTTTATAACAAATACTAGACTAAGTGGGACCCGTTGGGTCCCATGTTCACATGGGAGGGCTGGTCCCCCGACGCAATATTCCACCTCTCCACCAATTCCAATATTGGTGGCCAGTGGGGGGTCTTTCTGGAGTGCTGGTATGGGTTCTTGGGGTGGCAGCTCAGTCCCTCAAGCCTGATCTGCTGGCAGCTCACTCACAGCTGGTGGGCTGGCAGTTGACTCATGACTATTCCTTGAAATTCCATTTCAAGCAGGGTGCAAGTCCACCAAATACAAATCCATGTTCCTACCATTTCAAGCAGGGTTCAAGGCCACCAAATTCAAGTGCAGTTTCTAACCACTTCAAGCAGGGTGCAAGGCCACCGAATTCAAGTGCAGTTTCATACCACTTCAAGCTGGATCCAAGGCCACCAAATACAAGTGCAGTTTCATACCACTTTCAGCAGGGTGCAAGGCCACCAAATTCAGTGCAGTTTTATTCCACTTCAAGCAGGGTCCAAGGCCACCAAATTCAAATGCAGCTTCATACCATTTCATGCAGGGTGAAACCACCATAAAACCACACAAAACACCAAACTCACAGTTCAGTAGACATTCAGTGTGTTCCGTTGATTCACAGGTCAAACAGAGTCATGACCTCTTCCTCCCCCATCATGCAGAGACTGAGCCACACCCACACTTCCGGGTTTTATAACCCCTCCCCCTCCCACCGGAAAAGGTGTAGCTTTCATGGCGTGATTGACAGGAGAGAGCTATTCAACATTTTTTAAACACTAATAACACTTTTATTTTTCATTGATGGGAAGAATTCTCTGCACCGGCTCAGCGGAGGGGGGACTGAGTAAGATGGCCAAAAATCACAGCCGTAAGTGTAGCGTTGTATCTAAAATCAATACACAGTGCAAACAGGAAGTGCATTTGCAGTAGTGCCTTTTAACTTCAAGCCAAAGCACCCAAGCCGCCATTTGCAGTAAGTAGTGCCTTTCAACCTCAAGCCAAAGCACCCAAGCCACCATTTGCAGTAAGTAGTGCCTTTCAACTTCAAGCCAAAGCACCCAAGCCACCATTTGCAGTAAGTGGTGCCTTTCAACCTCAAGCCAAAGCACCCAAGCCACCATTTGCAGTAAGAAGTGCCTTTCAACTTCAAGCCAAATCACCCGCCACCATTTGCAGTAAGTAGTGCCTTTCAACTTCAAGCCAAAGCACCCGCCACCATTTGCAGTAAGTAGTGCCTTTCAATTTCAAGCAAACCTCCCAAGCCACCATTTGCAGTAAGTAGTGCATTTTGAACTTTAGACCAAAGCTCCCAAGCCACCATTTGCAGTAAATAGTGCATTTCAACTTCAAGCCAAAACACCCAAGCCACCATTTGCAGTAAATAGTGCATTTCAACTTCAAGCCAAAACACCCAAGCCACCATTTGCAGTAAGTAGTGCCTTTCAACTTCAAGCCAAAGCATCCAAACAACCATTTGCAGGCAGTGCCTTTTTGCTTCAAACAAACCATATTTTCATTTTCAAACCACATTAAGGGTACTCACAGTTGTGTAGACATTTGTTCAGTGTCATTCAGAGCTCAGAGAGACATGACCCTTGGCTTCATCCATCTTGCAGAGAGTGAGTGAGGCACACCACTTCCTGGTTTTATAGTCCCTCCCCCTCCCTCCAGCAGGGGCAGCAGAGAGAATGGTGAATTTTTAAAAAACACTAATATCTCTCTGATTTGTCATCAATGGGAAAAATCCTCCGCACCCGTAAGGCGGAGGGGGGCTCTGGGCGAGGTGGCCACAAATGACGGCCGTAGGTGGCGGCGTTCTGTCGGAAATCGCAGCACAGTAGGCCAAAAGCGGTCAAGATCAGAGATTTAGTAATATATAGATAGACACAAAGTGCTGGAGTAACTCAGCGGGTTATGCAGCATCTCAGGAGAAAAAGGAATGGGTGACGTTTCAGGTCGGGACCCTTTTTCAGGTCTATAAAATAGTTTATTAAAGTTACTTTAAGGAAATCTCTTAAACAGAATGTTTGTTCAAATGAGATTGCTGGATGAAGACCTAACGCCTTGATATAACATTGTTCTTTATTATGAGAAATAGTCCCATGCCAATAGCACAAAATGCTAAATGCTAATAGGACTCTATTCCTTGAAGCACAGGAGGTTGATGGGTGAACTAATATAAGTGTACAAAATCATGAGAGGAATATATCGGGTAGATGCAAAGAGTCTCTTGCCCAGAGTAGGGGAATCAAAAACCAGAGGACATAGGTTTAGGGTCTCGACCCAAAACGTCACCTATTCCTTCGCTCCATAGATGCTGCCTCACCCGCTGAGTTTGTCCAGCATTTTTTTAGGTTTAAGGTGAGGTGGGGAAGATTTAATAGGGACCTGAGGGGTAACTTTTTCTCATTAAGGTTGGTGGGTGTATGGAACGAGCTGGGTGGGTGAAGACAGGTTTAGAGGGGATATGGGCCAAACGCAGGCAGGCGGGACTAATGTGGATGGGACATGTTGGCAAGTTGGGCCAGAGGGCATGTTTCCATGTTGCAAGACTCCATGACTCTGTGACTAAACACACGATTTAGTGCTGGATATGGGTATGCATGGCTTCCAAATTGGATTCCATTGAAGTTGATGGAACAAAATTGCAGTAAATAATACAGCTTAACATTCAGCGAGCACTGCTTTGCAGATTAAGTGCTATTAACCAACGACAGTGAAAATGCAGACTGAAGATTGTCACATCAATATGTTAAGACTTCATTTGCCAATATCACCATTACAAATTTCTACCCTCTGCTTGTATGTCGAGGCTACTGATCTAAGTATGTCAGTCAACGTTTGATGTTCCATGTAAACTTAATTAAATTTACATGCACTTGTGTGTTAAAAAGTAAAAGCCGGGCGCAATGCCAAGGGAATTATTTGCTAAATAGGTAATCTAGTTTCAGGATGTGAGGAAATTTGAGTCATGGTTTTTAGCAACTGAGCAGAAAATCAAAATGCCTTGAGCAACACTTTTCAACATTATTTTTTTTCCCTCTCGATTGGGTGCAGTTTTTAAAGAAATATATAGCAATTAGTTGATAGATGCTCAAAGTCGCAGTCATACAATATGACCTGAAACGTCACGTATTCAGTCCCTCCAGAGATGCTGCCTGTCCCGCTGAGTTACTCCCGCATGTTCTGTCCACCTTCAGTGTAAACCAGCATCTGCAGTTCCCTCCGACAAATGGAAACAGACCCTTTGGACCAACTTGTCCATATTGACCTAGACGCGGCAAGAAAATATTTGCATGGATAACAGCGTAGATCAAGTCAAGTCAAGTCAAGTCAAGTTTATTCGTCACATACACATACGAGATGTGCAGTGAAATGAAAAGTGGCAATGCTCGCGGACTTTGTGCAAAAAGACAAACAAACAAACAACCAAACAAACTGCAAACAGAATGGAACAGAATCACATATTCTGTGGAGAATATCACAGATGGAGTCAATGGAAGGGAGGTTGGTTTGCGTGATGGTTTAGAGATGCAGCACGGAAACAGGCCCTTCGGCCCACCGGGTCCCTGCCGACCAGCGATCCCCGCACATTAACACTATCCTACACCCACTAGGGGCGCAATTTTTACATTTACCAAGCCAATTAACCTACAAACCTGTATGTCTTTGGAATGTGGGAGGAAACTGAAGATCTCTGAGAAAACCCACGCAGGTCACGGGGAGAACATACAAACTTTGTACAGACAGCGCCCGTAGTCAGGATCGAACCCGGGTCTCCGGCGCTGCATTCTCTGTGAGGCAGCAACTCTACCGCTGCACCACTCCGACTGCCTTGTCTGGGCTGCGTCCACAATTCTCTGTAATTCCTTGCGGTCCTAAATGGAGCTGTTCACAATCAGTCTAAAAAAGGGGTTCTGACCCGAAACATCATTTACCCATGTCCACTAGAGATGCAGCCTGACCTGCTGAGTTACTCCAGCACTTTGTATTATACTATGTAGGAAGGAACTGCAGGTGCTGGTTTAAACCAAAGATAGACACAAAATCCTGGAGTAACTCAGCGGGTCAGACAGCATCCCTGGAGAAAAGGAATAGGTGACATTTCAGGTCGAGATGTCTCTGAAGAAGGATCTCGACCCGAATCATCACCTATTCCTTTTCTCCACAGATGCTGCCTGACCCACTGAGTTACTCCAGCTTTTTGTGTCTAACTTTGTGTAATTCTCTTGTTTATAAACCTCCTTGTATAATCATCATCATCATCAACGGCGGTCACTTGAAATGAGTATGACTGTCCTCTCATGGAGGACGCCAGTGCGTGACTTTGTTTAACGTGGGGAGACTGGTGCACAGACAGCCACCCCACGGTCCTTGACAGATCTGGGTCAGGATCCAGTGGCATGGAGTCCAAGACGACCGGAGACCCTTTCCTGCTGCAGCCTTCATCCGCCTTCCCAGCCGTTGTGACGCTCCACTAAGGTCAGCCATCGTCCTCCGCCTGTTCCACCGTTGAGGTCTTGGTTGGATTGCTCTTTGTCAGAGACCTCCCCCTCGACCTTACCGCCATGGGTGGCCCTACCAGGAGCATAGCTACAGGCGGCATCGCTCTCAGGACCTCAGGTCCACACAAGCTTCTCCACCACGACAAGGTGACAATCCACGGAGATTGTTGTGGTAATAAAGTCAAATTAAGGTATTGGTCCTCTTGTAGCTGGAAATAATTATTACATGTTAATGATACATGAGAATTGGCCACACATTTAGGAGATGGGTGATATGTTGATGGCAGTGCCCCAGAAACCTGTTTGCTTCTCACTATCTGGCCATCTACCTCAAACAAATGACCAGTGTTGGCCTCCCCATTATTCTTAACCAACTTTCAGGATTGTGCACATTTATTGTTGATTAGATTCAACACTGGAGCTAAATCTACTAATTATAACAGCGAGTACTCTTCAAACAATCTTGTAATTGTTAATGATTATCAATAAATATCAATCCACATGATGTCACTTTGTCACTGCATTGTTTATGTGGGTTTTGAGGTTTTGGTCTATTAGAAGTGCAGTTAATATTTGTATTTTTCTATAAATATGTGGCTGATTAATGAAAATAACACACTTAGCATGCCAATAAAATAAATGAAATTCACCAGTTAACACGGTCATAGTTGGTGGCTTTGCAGTAACCTCTTGATTTGCTACAGAAAGGCTGCACGTGAATGCTACGTACTGAATAAAGGATGTGTTTTTTCTATGTCAGGTCTCCCTCGAAACAGACTGAATGCACCACACCTGACTGTATCTGACAAGCAGCTGGTTATTGAAGTCAATGGCACAATCAACATCACATGCAGGTAAGGTTTTGTATACCTATTTAACCAAAGGTGTGTAGACAAGAAGGTGAGTAACCGGCGCCCGGACGGGACGTCGAAGGACGAGAAGCCAAACCCAAGAAGCGTAACGTCGAAAATCCAAGATACCGAATGGACACAATGCCGAATGGACAAGACGCAGAACGGACAAGACGCAGAATGGACATGACGTCGAAAAGCCACCGAACGGACATGACATCACCAGGGACGGGATTGGTCTGACACCTTGTCAGTCATCGACAAAGGTCAGCGAGTGGTCCAGACTATCCGCCTCCATCACACCACTGGCCGGGGGGAGATGGGAGGGGGGGAGGGGAGCTTGAGCTTGCGTTTGTAAAATGGTGGCAGTGACTTCAAGCTGCTGCGATTGCCACAAAGGCTTTTCGACATCATGTCTGTTCGGAGTCAGGTTGTTTTTCAGCTTAAAATCTGACAGGGAACGAACATGACGTCGAAAAGCCTCTGTGGAAAACGCAGCACTGCCACTATTTTACAAACGCAACCTCAAGCTCCCCCCCCCCCCCTCCACCCACTCCTGTCTCCCCCCACCCCCCCACCCCCCCCACCCCCCCCCCCCCCCCCCCCCCCCCCCGACAAGTGATGTGATGGACGCGGGGATCTGGATAAATCGCTGACAAGGTGTCGGACCAACCCCGTCCCCGGAGACGTCATGTCCGCTTGGCGGCTTTGCGACATCATGTCCATTCTGCATCTTGTCCTTTCGGCGTAGTGGCCGTTCGGCTTCGTATCGTTTCGGCATCGTGTCCGTTCGGTATCTTGGCTTCCACTTCTTGGCGTCAGCCTTCGACATCCCGTCTGTACACGGATATAACCAAAGGTGCACCTTCAGATCACCTTTGGTTCTGTTTAGTTTAGTTTAGTTTAGTTTAATTTATTGTCACGTGTACCGAGGTACAGTGAAAAGCTTTTTGTCGCGTGCTATCCAGTGAACGGAATGTCTACAAATGACGCGGTCCACAGTGTACAGGTACATGATAAAGGGAATAACGCTTAGTGCAAGATAAGCACTAGAATAACGCCTAGTGCAAGATAAGCACTTGTTGGTTCACAGAAGAATGTCAGACCATAACAGTCATCCAAAAATCTAGCGCAGACAGGTTGGATGGTGGTGCAGCGGTAGAGTTGCTGCCTTTTATGCCCCTGTCCCACTTAGGAAACCTGAACGGAAACCTCTGGAGACTTTGCGCCCCACCCAAGGTTTCCGTGCGGTTCCCGGAGGTTGCAGGTGGTTGCCAGAGGTTGCAGGTAGTGGAAGCAGGTAGGGAGACTGACAAAAACCTCCGGGAACCGCACGGTAACCTTGGGTGGGGCACAAAGTCTCCAGAGCTATCCGTTCAGGTTTCCTAAGTGGGACAGGGGCATTACAGCACCAGAGACCCGAGTTCCATCCTGACTACGGGTGATGTCTGTACGGAGTTTGTATGTGACCCCGTGGGTTTTCTCCGGGAGCTCTGGTTTCCTCCCACATTCCAAAGACGTATGAGTTTGTAGGTTAATTGACTTGGTAAAATTGTAAAAAATTGTCCCTGGTGTGTGTGTGGGACAGTGCTAGTGTGTGGGGGTCACTGGTCGGCACGGGCCCAGTGGGCCGAAGGGCCTGTTTCCGCGCTGTATCACTAAACTGAACACAGCACAACAAATGACATTATGGACAGTTATTTTGCTCACAGAACGCCTGCATTTTCTGATTGGCATTCTGTTTTCATCAGTAAACAACTTCATAATCGTTTTGAATGAGCAGCAGTCATGAAGTGATTCTTTATTTTGTTTCATTGGGAGCTTTGTGTGTTGTTTTCTCATGCAAGTTTAATCAGAAGATATCAAAGGCAATCTAATCTGAACTATCCCAGCAGAGTAAACAATGATGTCCTCCAAATTAAATGGAAGAGCAGCTAATCTGGTCGATAGAATTAGTGAGAGACAAAGAATTTCTATTCATCGTTTTGATCCTAATTTAGATGTTGGAATGTCACCAAAGATAAAAAAGTGATTAATACAAAGTTTTTAAACTAACATTTTTTTTAAAATGATTGAGAACACTACAAACAGCTGAGCAAATAATTGACACACCAGGAGAACCCGGAACTTACCAAGTATGAATGAATGAATACGTTTATTGTCATTGCACAATACTGTGCAACGAAATTCCATTACATCTCCTCCGGTTAAAAAAATACAAACACGACAACCATTGACACATATGTACACTTATTAGTAAAAAATAAATAGGTATTTTAAAAGAATTTAAAAGAATTTAAAAGAATTTGGCGGCATTTCTTAGAATTACATTTTGCTTTCCCAGCATTCTCTGTTGGAATTTAGCTCTTTTATCGCACATGGGTAGAAACTATTCTTTAGTCTACCGGTGCGAGCCTTCAGTCCTGAATCGCCTCCCAGAGGGTAGCAGAGTAAAAAGGTGGTTGGCAGGGTGGGATGTGTCCTGCTTGATATTTGTGGCCCGGCGCAAGCATCGGGCCCTATATATGTTATCCAAGGAGGGCAGTTGGGCGTTTGTAATGTTCTGCGCAGTTTTTTATAATTCCCTGCAACGCCCTCCTCTCAGCCACAGTACAGCTAGCAAAGTAGTGAAAGGCTTGGACAGTAGATGTGGGAGGATGTTTCCGCTAGTGGGAGAGTCTAGGACTAGAGGTCACAGCCTCAGAATTAAAGGTTGCTCCTTTAGGAAGGAAATGGGAAGGAATTTATTTTCTCAGAGGGTGGTGAATCTGTGGAATTCTTTGCCACAGAAGGCTGTGGAGGCCAAGTCAATGGATATTTCAAAGGCAGAGATAGATAGATTCTTGATTAGTACAGGTGTCAGGAGTTATGGGGAGAAGGCAAGAGAATGTTAGGAGGGAGAGATAGATCAGCCATGATTGAATGGCGGAGCAGACATGATGTGCCGAATGGCCTAATTCTTCTCCGATCACATGGCCTTATGTCCTTATGAATTGCAGATGGTAGTTTACAAAAGAAGACTCAGTGGGTCAATAGACAATAGACAATAGGTACAGGAGCAGGCCATTCGGCCCTTCGAGCCAGCACCGCCATTCTATGTGATCATGGCTGATCATCCACAATCAGTACCCCGTTGTGTGTAGGGAATAGAAACATAGAAACATAGAAAATAGGTGCAGGAGTAGGCCATTCGGCCCTTCGAGCCTGCACCGCCATTCAATATGATCATGGCTGATCATCCAACTCAGTATCCTGTACCTGCCTTCTCTCCATACCCCCTGATCCCTTTAGCCACAAGGGCCACATCTAACTCCCTCTTAAATATAGCCAATGAACTGGCCTCAACTACCTTCTGCGGGAGAGAATTCCAGAGATTCACCACTCTCTGTGTGAAAAATGTTTTCCTCATCTCAGTCCTAAAAGATTTCCCCCTTATCCTTAAACTGTGACCCCTTGTTCTGGACTTCCCCAACATCGGGAACAATCTTCCTGCATCTAGCCTGTCCAAGCCCTTAAGAATTTTGTAAGTTTCTATAAGATCTCCCCTCAATCTTCTAAATTCTAGCGAGTACAAGCCGAGTCTATCCAGTCTTTCTTCATATGAAAGTCCTGCCATCCCAGGAATCAGTCTGGTGAACCTTCTCTGTACTTCCTCTATGGCAAGAATGTCTTTCCTCAGATTAGGAGACCAAAACTGTACGCAATACTCCAGGTGTGGTCTCACCAAGACCCTGTACAACTGCAGTAGAACCTCCCTGCTCTTATACTCAAATCCTTTTGCTATGAATGCTAACATACCATTCGCTTTCTTCACTGCCTGCTGCACCTGCGTGCCTACTTTCAATGACTGATGT
Source organism: Amblyraja radiata (assembly GCF_010909765.2). NCBI lineage: Eukaryota > Metazoa > Chordata > Chondrichthyes > Rajiformes > Rajidae > Amblyraja > Amblyraja radiata. Next base: position 51,820,185 of record NC_045967.1, read on the forward strand.
ACCATGACACCCAGGTCTCATTGCATCTCCCCTTTTCCTAATCGACCACTACTATCTACCTCATTGGTGAACCTCGGACTTTACTGGCTTTACCTTGCACTAAACGTTATTCCCTTATCATGTATCGATACACTGTAAATGTATTTGATGTATATGATGAGAAAATCATTTATGGTGTATAGATACATGTATAATCATGTATTGTCTTTCTGCTGACTGGACAACACGCAACAAAAACTTTTCTCTGTACCTCGGTACACATGACAATATAACTAGATTAATGATTGTGTAGAAAGGAACTGCAGATGCTGGTTTAAACTCCAGAGTAAAGACTCCAGAGTTGAGACTCCAGAGTCTGAAGAAGGGTCTCCACCCGAAACGTCACCCATTACTTTCCATCAGTGAGGCTGCCTGTCCCGTTGAGTTACTCCAGCATTTTGTGCCTGTCTATCATCTTAAATGAATGATTTCTTTGGTTGCCTCAATATTTCAACCCCGCATGAAGGGAGAGTTTGTGCTTTATACTGAGTACTGGGCTGCACATTCTATAAGATGTTGCTCAGATAAGTAATGTCTTATTTACAAAATGGAAAGGGGGAAAAGCAGTACGCAGCAGTTTTTAATACAAGTTCAAGCCAATTATCTGTGATTCTGGTCCATGACGTATAGACCCAAAATACAATTTGAACAATAACTTTCAAAGATAGTCCAAGGGAACAATGTTGCCGAGAGAAGAATGTGATGTTGTCAAGCTGGAAAGAGTGCAGAGAAGATTTACAAGCATGTTGCCAGGACTCGAGGGCCTGAGCTACAGGGAGAGGTTGAGCAGGCTAGGATTCTACTCCTTGGAGCGCCAGAGGATGAGACGTGATCTTATAGGGGTGTATAAAATTACGAGAGGAATAGATCGGGTAGACACACAGAGTTTCTTGCCCAGAGTAGGGCAATCAAGAACCAGAGGACATAGGTTTAAGGTGAGGGGGGGATAGAATTAATAGGAACCTGGGTGGTAACCTTTTTGCGCAGAGGGTGGTAGGTGTATGGAACGAGCTGCTGGAGGAGGTATTTGAGGCAGGTACTATTGCAACGTTTAAGAAACAGATAGATGGGTACATGGATAGGACAGATTTAGAGGGATATGGGCCAAACTCAGGCAGGTGGGACTAGTGTAGATGGGACAAGTTGGTCTGAATGGCCTGTTTCAACGCTGTAAGACTCTATGACTCCAAGAAATAAGGTTATATAAACAGTATCGAGGAGCCGGACAAGTTGGGAAGATCTTAACATAACATTTTTCCGGATGGGAGAGCTAAGAAATGCTGAACACAAAATGATTAACTTCCTACATATGATTTAAAACTGCAGTATCTCTTCCAAACTGACAGTGGAAACATTTATCTGTGAACCACTGACTGGTAATCAGAACCTCTGGGTTTTTCCATTTCATTTATGTGGCTATATATTATTTAGCCGTGACTATTCTGTACTGTTTCTCAAATGAAAGCAAGATATAGTTCTGTTACATGTGCAGTCTGCATTGTGTTTTGTGTACGTTAATTACACATCTGCATGGCCTGAATATATTTTGATAAGAAATATTTGCTGTGCGTGCAAAATCGTTTTCTTGGGAGCAAATATTTCAGTTGATGGTAATAAACCTCGAGTGGGAAGTATGCAACATTTATTATACTGCCTTGAGGTCAACAAGTCAATAGTTAGAGGGAGACAAAGTGGTGCAAAAATGAGATCTGATGACTAATGGACATCATCCAAACTTAGAGAATGTGTTGTTCTCTGGAATATTTCCCACAACATGCTATATTCTTTACCGTACATGCGCGCTCAGGAATGTCAGATTGGGAAGTGGTCCCACTCGAAATTCCCATTGAGTTCATCTTATAGGAGATGCCACAGGCCAGACCAGTGATGAAATGGAATCAGGCAGCATCAAGAACGTTTAGAGTTTGGTTTAGAGTTTAGAGTTACAACGCGGGAACAGGCCCTTCGGCCCACCGATCAGCGATCGCCGCACGCTAACGCTATCCTACACACACACACTGGGGACGATTTTACATTTACACCAGGCCAATTAACCTAGAAACCGTTTAGTCTTTGGTATGTGGGAGGCAACCAGAGCTTCCCAGAGGAAACCCACGCAGGTCACGGAGAGAACGTACAAACTCCGTACAGGCAGCACCCGGAGTCAGGATGGAACCCGGGTCTCTGGCGCCGTGAGGCAGCAATTCTACCGCTGCGACACCGGGCCGAAAAGCCTGTTTCTTTTTTTTTAATTTTGGGCATTTCCTTCTGCGTTTAGGAGAAAATATTCTGCCTTCCTATTGTCCATCAGTTGGACTAGTCAAGCAAGGCATTTTTGGTAAATCCCCCTCACCCCCACCCTCCAGATTCTGCTCTATAAATCATTGCAGAAAGTACGTTTTGGGCAGGAGTTAGCATGCGATGCCCTGAAGCCCCATAAACAACACCAAAGCATACCAGAAGTAATGTGTGTTATCCCAAAGGGAAGTCATTCCATTACTTTATTAGATTCATGACTTCTACCGGAGCAGAGAAACGTGGAGGCACTTTAGCCCAATAAATCTGACCCATGTCCTTTTATGAAGTTGAGGTGAGGCTAATAAAGTAGCAAATGCCAACCAGGCCCCGAGGTTTCATAAACATGCACAAAAAACAAGTAGATAGTGACCTCTCATTCAAACCAGTGGAGAGGTATTAAGTCAATTAAGTGGAATTCTGTGCCACAGAGGGCAGTGGAGGCCAATTCACTGGATGAATTTAAAAGAGAGTTAGATAGAGCTCCAGGGACTATCGGAATCAAGGGCTATGGAGAGAAGGCAGGCACGGGTTACTGATTGTGGATGGTCAGCCGTGATCACAATGAATGGCGTTGCAGGCTCGAAGGGCCGAATGACCTCCTCCAGCACCTATTGTCTATGTTACTATGTAATTATTTTCTTAGTTTGGAATGGAAAGAATGGAAGCAGGCCATTCAGCCCACCGAGTCAATGCCGAGCATTGAACTTTCTGCATCCACTCCCTACACACTAGGGGACAATTTACAGAGGCCAATGAACCTACAAACACGCACGTCTTTGGGATGTGGGAGGAAACGTGAGCACTTGAAGGAAACCCACGCGATCACAGAGTGAACGTGCAACCTCCACACAGACAGTACCTGAGGTTACGATCGAACACGGTTCTCTGGCGCTGTGAGGCAGCTGCTCTACCATCAGTTGTGTTCAGTTCCCCGAGTGGTTTTTCAAGGCTGTGGTAAAGGTGAAGCAGAATTCACTCCGATGATGGAAGGGATAGGTGTTTTTTAGTTAAGAGAGCAGCAGTGGTAGAGTTGCGGCCTCACAGCGCCAGAGACCCGGTTTTGATTCTGACTACGGGTGTTGTCTGTACAGAGTTTATACATTCTTCCTGGGACCGCGTGGGTTTTCGCCGGGTGCTCCGGTTCCCTCCCACACTCCAAAGACGTACAGATTCATTCAATTTGGTAAAAGTTGTAAATTGTCCCTAGTTTGTGTAGGATAACGTTAGTCTGTGAGGATCGCTGGCCTGAGTGGACTTAATAATAATAATAATAAATTTTATTTTTGGGCGCCTTTCAGACATCTCAAGGACACCTTACAGAGATTAACAGGAATAATAAACATATAATCAGAATAAAATAAATAATAAAGACATCACAGAAACACAAATTAAAAACAGAATTCAGTCCAAAAACAAAAAATCAAAAACACAATGTGAAGAGAGAGCCTACTTAGTAGGCCGAAAGGCCTGTATCTGTATCTGCGCTGTACCTCCAAAGTCTGACTAAAGGGTTTGAAAAAATTGATTATTTCCATTAGAACAGAGAAGATCATGAGTGTTTTTAAAAACATATGAAGGATTTGATGGTTTGCCAAAGTAGAAGTGATTAAGAAGGAACTGCAGATGCTGGAAAATCGAAGGTAGACAAAAGTGCTGGAGAAACTCAGCGGGTGCAGCAGCATCTATGGAGCGAAGGGAATAGGCAACGTTTCAGTCTGAAGAAGGGTTTCGGCCCGAAACGTTGCCTATATCCTTCGCTTCATAGATGCTGCTGCACCCGCTGAGTTTCTCCAGCACTTTTGTCTACCCAAGAAGTGATAGAGAACGGGACAGGAAGAATATTCACACCTAAACAAGTAACAAAAAAACAAAGATAGACACAAAATGCAGGAGTAACTCAGCGGGACAAGCAGCATCTCTGGAGAAAAGGAATTGGTGCTGTTTCGGGTGGAGACCCTTCCTCAGACTCAGTCACCTGCCTCTGGATATTCAAGAACAAGAGCATTTTGCTAAAATAAAAATAAAATGAATGGGTGAGAAGTGGCACTTTGCGGAGAACAATGGGATATTGCTGGTCGGTGTGGGCAAGTTGGGCAGAAGGGTCTGTTTCCACACTGTGTCACTCTATGACTCCATGAATTGAAGGATACAGAATGAGAAAGGGAAATTAAGGTACACACACGTGAAAGAGATTGCCCTTTTCTACTGTATTCATCTGTCCAATTTGACTGGTAGTACCCGGGTCTCCGGCGCTGTAAGGCAGCAACTCTACCGCTGCGCCACAGTGCCGCCCTTTTAAAAAAAGGCTCCCCAGCTTGGTCATCGGTCATTGGTCAGCATGGGTAAGCTGGGCCAAAGGGCCTGTTTCCATGCTGTACGACTCTGTGACTCTAAACAATGCAGCTATTTATACGTGGAACCGCGCACATTTCTAAACAGTTTGCTGCCAGAACAACATTTAAATAGTTACTTTCCTGAGGAAGGTTTCGAATGAGAACATAAATATTTTCTAGAAAGTTACCACACTGGTACAGAACAGTCCCGACGTTCCGTGGTGAGGTTAATTGGTGGTTGGGTTCCAAGCATCAAACATTATATTCCACCTCAACCAGCAACTTGTGTTAAATTATACCTCACAGTTTATTTTTCCTCACTGTGGCTTCGAACCATTTACAGATAAATCAGTGCAAATGCCAATGATTTAGCACATTTAAACGACTCAAAGTGCTTGATCAGGTAAATTACTTTTAAAGAGCAAAGTGCGTTATTTCATAGCAACTGTTTAACACCAACATGACCAAGAGAGTCAAGAGTGTTTTATTGTCATATGGTACTAGATAGAACAATGGAATTCTTAAGTGTCTGTCGTGATTTTTTCGGTGACTTGCCGGCACCCATCATAGTTGCAGCAGGCCGCCGAAAAATTTCAACAAGTTGAAAATCCAGTGGTGACCAGAAAAAGGTGCGACTCTTTGGGGGACCACTCACAACTATACAGGCGTTTAGTTTAGTTTCTTGTCATGTGTACCGAGGTACAGTGAAAAGCCTTTTGTTGCGTGCTGACCAGTTAGCAGAAACACAAAACATGATTACAATCGAGCTATTTACAGTGAATATCAGCTATATACACAGATAAATATACATATAAGCACAAACTGGGCTTTGAGGCCAGTGGTATGAATATTGATTTCTCTAACTTCAAGTAACCCCGGCATTCCCTCTCTCTCCATCCCTCCCCGACCCAAGTCACACCAGCTTCTTGTTTTCATCCAACAAACAGGTAACAATGGCTTTGTCAAGTCAAGTCAAGTTTATTTGTCACATACACATACGAGATGTGCAGTGAAATGAAAGTGGCAATGCTCGCGGACTTTTGTGCAAAAGACAAACAACCAAACAACCAAACAAACTATAAACACAATCATAACACACATATTCTTTTACATAATAAATAATGGAAGGAAAAACGTTCAGTAGAGTTAGTCCCTGGTGAGATAGGCATTTACAGTCCGAATGGCCTCTGGGAAGAAACTCCTTCTCAACCTCTCCGTTCTCACCGCATGGCAACGGAGGCGTTTGCCTGACCGTAGCAGCTGGAACAGTCCGTTGCAGGGGTGGAAGGGGTCTCTCATGGTATTGTTGGCTCTGGAGTTGCACCTCCTGATGTATAGTTCCTGCAGGGGGGCAAGTGAAGTTCCCATAGTGCGTTCGGCCGAACGCACTATTCTCTGCAGAGCCTTCTTGTCCTTGGCAGAGCAATTCCCAAACCAGATGGTAATGTTCCCGGACAAGATGCTTTCCACCGCCGCTGCGTAGAAGCACTGGAGGATCCTCGGAGACACTCTGAATTTCCTCAATTGCCTGAGGTGGCAGAGGCGCTGCCTTGCCTTACTCACGAGTGCTGAGGCGTGTGATGCCCATGTCATATCCTCGGAGATGTGGACTCCCAGATATTTAAAACAGTTCACCCTATCCACAGGATCCCCATTTATCCTCAATGGAGTGTACGTCCTCGGATGATGTGCCCTCCTAAAGTCCATGATCAGCTCCTTCGTCCTGTTTCCTCTACCATTATTACTTTTTTGCATATCTTTCATTCATTGTTCTTTATCTTTCTACATCATCGTCTGTATCTCTTTGTTTCCCTGATTCCTATCTAGTCTGGGCAAAGGGTCTCGACCCGTAACGTCGCCTATTCCTTCTCTCCAGAGATGCTGCCTGACCCGCTGAGTTACTTCAGCTTTTTGTATCTATCTTATATACACACACACACATACATATGGTGGTGGCCCGTCGGTGACAACGATGGCGAGTTGTGCAGTCTCTTGGGCACAAAAACCTGTGCATGAATGAGTTTAAGGTGGAGAAGCTGTTGCACTGGAACAACCCCACCCTCTCGGCCGCAGAAGTCAGAGTCCAGTGGTATGAAATATCATCACGGCAGGAGACTTGTTGGCTGCAGTGGATGGCCATGTCGCCTTTAGTGTTCTGACTGGCCCTTCGCATTCCACAGTGCGTTTCTGCATCGCCTTTCCAGCTGTTGATTCATAAAGATCTCTTCTGCCTGGTCCGCCAAGGCAGACTTTCCATGAAGGATGAGCATGTCCCACAGGTTGAACTGGACTACATGGTACCGGTTGCAAGGCTGCGCCTTGACCTGACATATAATATATATATATATATATATATACACTGTATATATATATACACACGCACGTACACGTACGCACACATACAAAATAAGCAAACAATAATAGTGCAATAGGCCGTCAAAAGCTATGTGGAGAAGGTAAGAGGATGGGGTTGAGAGGGGAAAATAGATCAGCCATGATTGAACTCAATTTCGCAGCATTTCAGACAGAGTGCGGGCCGCCGAACTCAATTTTGCAGAATTTCAGTCAGAGTGCAGGTCGACGATCTCAATTTTGCAGAATTTCAGTCAGAGTGTATGCCACCAAACTCAATTTCACAGCATTTCAGGCAGAATGCAGGACACCAAATTTCCAAACAACTCATTGCATTGTCATTAAGGGCTAACAAATCATTTATTGCAAGTACATTGCAGACTCACAGTTCAGTTGATTCATTGCTTAGAATCACAGTTGTGGACTCACCCTCACGATCTTCCAAAGTGACTGAGTCACGTCCAGGCATCCGGGGTTTTATTGTCCTGCCCCCCCCCCCCCGAATATACAGCGCAGACAGGAAGTGGTCAAGATGAGACTTTTAGTTATATAGATATTGTATTTTGTATGTATATAGAAACATAGAAACATAGAAATTAGGTGCAGGAGTAGGCCATTCGGCCCTTCGAGCCTGCACCGCCATTCAATATGATCATGGCTGATCATCCAACTCTGTATCCCGTACCTGCCTTCTCTCCATACCCTCTGATCCCCTTAGCCACAAGGGCCACATCTAACTCCCTCTTAAATATAGCCAATGAACTGGCCTCAACTACCCTCTGTGGCAGGGAGTTCCAGAGATTCACCACTCTCTGTGTGAAAAAAGTTCTTCTCATCTCGGTTTTAAAGGATTTCCCCCTTATCCTTAAGCTGTGACCCCTTGTCCTGGACTTCCCCAACATCGGGAGCAATCTTCCTGCATCTAGCCTGTCCAACCCCTTAAGAATTTTGTAAGTTTCTATAAGATCCCCTCTCAATCTCCTAAATTCTAGAGAGTATAAACCAAGTCTATCCAGTCTTTCTTCATAAGACAGTCCTGACATCCCAGGAATCAGTCTGGTGAACCTTCTCTGCACTCCCTCTATGGCAATAATGTCCTTCCTCAGATTTGGAGACCAAAACTGTACGCAATATATGCACACACACACACACACACACACATGCGCGCGCACACACACACACACACACACACACACACACACACACACACACACACACATACACATGCACACACGCACAAACACACACACATGCGTACACACTCACACACACACACACACACACACACACACACACACACACACACACACACACACATACACACCCACACACACACACACACACACACACACACACACACACACACACACACACACACACACACACACACACATACACATGCACCACACACACACACACACATGCGTACACACACACACACACACACACACACACACACGCACACACGCACACACACATAAAGCTCCCGATGCGGGAGCTTTATCGCCCCATCACGGAGGGCTCGACCACCTGTTGCGGGAGCCAAGATCGCCCCGACCATGGAAGGTTCGAGTGCCCCGACTGCGGGAGAACAAAGAAGGGAAGAAGATGGAACTTGTGGGTGTGTGTGTGTGTATATATATATATACACACAGTGTATACACACACACACACTATATATATATATACATATGTGTGTGTGTGTGTGTGTGTGTGTGTGTGTGTGTGTGTGTGTGTGTGTGTGTGTGTGTGTGTGTGTATCTATATATATATATACACTGTGTGTGTGTGTATATGTATATATACAGTGGATACACACACACATATATATATACAGCTCCATTAAACTTTCCCCTCTCACCTTATAGCTATGCCCTCTAATGATGTGCACTCTCCACCCTGGGGAAAAGGTTCTGACTGTCTGCCGTATCGATGCCTCTCATAATTTGATATACTTCTATCGAGTCTCTCCTCCACTTCTGACGTTCCAGAGAAAACAACCCAAATCAATCCACTGTCTCCCTGTAGCTAGAACCCTGTAATCAAGGGATCATTCTGATAAACCTTCCCTGCTTCATTTCCAAAGCCACCGCGCCTTGCCTGTAATGAGACGACCAGAACTGCACGCAATACCACAACAAACACCACAGTTCACCAGTGATCAAGCTGTGGAACAAATTGGATGACTCCTCCATGGAGTTAAGTCGCAATTAAAAGATGTCCTTGACATACTTTGTACAGTAATTCAATAATTATTTAGCTTGAATGTACGAAGAGGGAGATGTGTCCGATGCACTTTTAATTTGGCGAGGTGAATAAGAAAAACAAATTAATTCGAAGAAAGAATTGGTTCTTTCTTTGTTCTGATTATTATGAAACAAATCATTCCAGCCATTCTTTTGAAATTAATTTACTTATTATAAGCAAAATGTACCAGGCCCATTACACAGCCAGCTATTGTGTGTAGTCTCTTCGCATTGTGCTGGATATTTATTTTTAGACTGACTTCCCGAGTTGGGAAGTCTTTGATGTAACTGTAGCTGTGCATCCGATTGGAAAACGCACAGCATGGGAAAGTTTGTGTGAACGGTCACATTGTATTATTTCAATTGACCCCTGCATTCCCTCCCCCCCCCCCCCCCCCCCCCCAATGCTAGTCATCCTACTGTTCCCATCCCTGTGTCCCTTCGTTATCACCTCTTCCCCAGCCAACAATGGGCCATTGTGGGCTCCACTCTTCCTTGGTCATCTGTTGTTGTTCTGGCCTTTGTCCAGTTACCCCTCCTCTGCTTTCAGTCCGAAGGAGCTGTCCCGACCCGAATCGTCACCAGTCCTTTTTCTCCAGAGATGTCGCCTGACCCGCTGAGTTACTCCAGCACTTTGTGTCTGTCTTCTGTGTAAACCAGCATCAGCAGTTCCTCCCTACACATCGTAACACCTGGGTCAGATGTTGTTATTCTCCCATCTTGGAGGTTTGAGCAATGAAAGGATTGTTGGGTTGGAGAAATAAAATTCTCTGTGCCACCCTCACCACACCCTACTCTGTGCCACCCTCACCACACACCAAGCTGTGTTTTTATGGAGGGAAATGCCTATATTTTAATCTTTCTCTGGCAAGCGTAGGTTGAGGAGAGACTTGATAGAAATGTATACCATTATGAGAGGCATCAATAGGGTTGACAGTCAGAACCTTTTTCAGCCATGATTGAATGGCAGAGTGGACTTGATGGGCTGAATGGCCTAATTCTGCCCCCGACAACTCTGAACTTCTGAACGTGAACTTAGTCCCAGGGTGGAAGTGTCCAGCATTTGAGGGAATAGCTATGAGGTGAGAGGAGGAAGGTTTAATGAAGATGTGCAGGGCAAGGTTTTAACACAGAGAGCGGTGGCGGCTTCAACTAAACTACTTCAGTGAAAAAGATTTAATGTAGGGCAGTCACGGTGGTGCAGCGGTAGAGTTGCTGCCCCACAGCGAACGCAGCGCCGGAGACCCGGGTTCGATCCCGACTGCGGGTGCTATCTGTACGGAGTTTGCACGTTCTCCCCGTGACCTGCGTGGGTTAGCTCCGAGATCTTCGGCTTCCTCCCACACTCCAAAGACGTGCGGGTTTGTAGGTTAATTGGCTTGGTGCAAATGTACATATTGTGAGTGTTATAATGTTAATGTGCGGGGATCGCTGGTCGGCGCGGACCCAGTGGGCTGAAGGGCTTGTTTCTGCGCTGCATCTCTAAACTAAACTAAACTAAACTAGTGCATAAGATTTATAATATTTGTGAAATTAAAATGAAAAATAAACTGAGAGAGTAGCACACTGGCCACTCCCTCTTCTTCCCCTCTCCCATCAGGCAAACGCACACCTCCAGAGATTCAGGGTCAGTTTCTTCCCAGCTGTTATCAGGCAACTGAACCATCCTACCACAACCAGAGCGCGGTGCTGAACGACTGTCTACCTCATTGGCGACACTCGGACTAACCTTGATCGGACTTTACTGCCTTTATCTTGCACTAAACGCTATTCCCTTATTAAAAACATAGAAACATAGAAAATAGGTGCAGGAATAGACCATTCGGCCCTTCGAGCCTGCACCGCCATTCAATATGATCATGGCTGATCATCCAACTCAGTATCCTGTACCTGCCTTCTCTCCATACCCCCTGATCCCTTTAGCCACAAGGGCCACATCTAACTCCCTCTTAAATATAGCCAATGTACTGGCCTCAACTACCTTCTGTGGCAGAGAATTCCAGAGATTCACCACTCTCTGTGTAAAAAATGTTTTTCTCATCTCGGTCCTAAAAGATATCCCCTTCATCCTTAATCTGTGGCCCCTTGTTCTGGACTTCCCCAACATCGGGAACAATCTTCCTGCATCTAGCCTGTCCAACCCCTTAAGAATTTTGTAAGTTTCTATAAGATCCCCCCTCAATCTTCTAAATTCTAGCGAGTACAAGCCGAGTCTATCCAGTCTTTCTTCATATGAAAGTCCTGACATCCCATGAATCAGTCTGGTGAACCTTCTCTGTACTCCCTCTATGGCAAGAATGTCCTTTATTATGTATCTATATAATGTAAATGGATCGATTGTAATCATGTATTGCCTTTCCGCTGACCGCATAGCACGCAACAAAAACTTTTCACTGTACCTTGTTACACGTGACAATAAACTGAACTAATCTAAACTAAATCAAAAGATAATGTAGACATTGATATAGCTTTTATTGCCTGTGACTAATTGAGCATGTTATTATTAAACAACAGAGGGCAGACATCGGTGGGCTGGGCTGGATCCAACCATCCTGATGCTACTAAAGGAAGACTTCAAGTAACCAACTTCAGGTGCGGAGGCAAGAGGAAGTCTTTTTGCAGTACCATGATTCTAAGGAACGCTCATCGAAACGATACTGGATACTACACCTGTAAATACGCCACTCCTGCAACCAATGAAAGCCAGATCTATTTATTTGTGAGAGGTAAGGACACCAGTTTTATGCATCCCATGTCTATATCTGTGGGCCTTGTCTGTTTTATGTATTCCAAACCAACATGGGTTTGTGACCCCAACAACTAAGTGTTTGTGCCTGTCCCGCTGAGTTACTCCAGCTTTTTGTGTCTATCTTGGTTTTTCATTGTCATATTTACCAGCGGTGGAACCATGAAATTCTTACTTGCAGTAGTTGCAGATGTCAGAGACCCAGGTTCGATCCTGACTATGGATACTGTCTATGGAGTTTGAACGTTCTCCCCGTGACCCGCTCGGATTTTCTCGGAGATCTTCAATTTTCAGTTTCCTCCCACACTCTAAAGACGTACAGATTTGTAGGTTAATTGGCTTGGTATAAATGTACATTGTCCCTGGTGTGTGTAGGGTAGTGTTATGCCCCTGTCCCACTTAGGAAACCTTAACGGAAACCTCTGGAAACTTTGCGCCCCACCCAAGGGTTCCCGGAGGTTGCAGGTGGTTGCCGGAGGTTGCAGGTAGTGGAAGCAGGTAGGGAGACTGACAAAAACCTCCGGGAACCGCACGGAAACCTAGGGTGGGGCACAAATCTCCAGAGGTTTCCGTTCAGGTTTCCTAAGTGTGACAGGTGCATAACACTACCCTACACACACCAATGTGCGGGGATCGCTGGTCGGCACGGACTCGTGGGCTGAAGGGCCTGTTCCCACGCTGTATCTCTAAACTAAACTAAAAAACAAAAAAGTATACACACATATTCACTCAATTGCTGCAGAAGTAATGGGTTGCAAAACTTTCTAAGTCCATTTCTACTATTGATGCAGATTGGTGAAGCTCGGTGTTCTTTTGCGCTCTCTTCTGTTTGGGAAATGGAAACGGGAAAAGCTAACTCCATTATTTCCTGCCATTCCTGCTTATTTCTGAACACCCTGCATAGTAAACATTAGTGCTCCAATCTTGGAAAATTGGCACTGCTGAGAATTGGTTCAATTTAATATTTACTGCAAGTCATTCGTCCTAACCCTTTGATTTACTCCAGTTGTAGTCATTTGAGAATTTGTGAGCAAATTCACCGGCCACTTTGTGATAACAATAGGAATTTCCCAAAATAAACATTTTTCCAAAGATGAAACAAACTTTTTTGGGTGTTTGCCGTCAATTATGTCGGCCATTTGTACTGGGAACATTTTGGTATAGTTTAGTTTAGTTTAGTTTAGAGATACAGGTTTGGAACAGGCCCTTCAGCCCACCGAGTCCACACCGACCAGCGATCACCCTGAACACTAGTACTACCCCACATACTAGGGACAATTTACAATCTTTACCGAAGCCAATTAACCTACAAACCTGTACGTCTTTGGAGGGTGGGATGAAACCGGGGAAAACCCACGCAGTCACAGGGGAGAAGGTACAAACTCTGTGCTGACAAGCACCTGTAGTCAGGATCGAACCCGGGTCTCTGGCGCTGTAGGGCAGCAACTCTACCGCTGTGCCACCGTGCCGCCCTTTGTGACACAATTCAACGCCAAAGAATACATCTTCCAGAGGACACTGTTCTAGCCACATTTTCAATAACCACACGTTGTCACTTCTTGCTGGAACAAACCAGGGCAGGACTTGAAATTGTCCTAAGGCCTGAGATGATTGTAGAGATCGAGGGCGAGTTTGTTAGTTGGGATTGGGCACAAAAGGCATCGAAAAAGAAACACAATAAATATTGGAATGACGAGGGTCTCAATCCCTTCCAACACCATGAAAATATAATTGCCAACGGAGTTACCTTTAGACTTTGTACCTGAGGATGTCTGGGGTTATGGGGAGAAGGCAGGAGAATGGGGTTAAGAGGGAAAGATAGATCAGCCATGATTGAATGGTTGAGTAGACTTGTTGGGACGAATGGCCTAATTCTGCTCCCAGAACTTATGAACTTATGAACTTTTGAACTTAGCAAGGCAATGCAGACAACACACTCGTCGTAACCTAACACCTGACAAATCTGGAGACTTTCAGATCATTTAAAAGCTATTAAAAGCCTTTATAATTAAAAAATGTATAAACACTAAAGAAATATATACTTAAAAATATATGAAAGTACTTAGAATTAAATCATCAACACAACGTAATTATAGCAAGAAACAGTTAGACAGGTACATGGATTGGACAGGTTTGGAATGATATGGGCCAAACACGGGCAGGTGGGACTAATGTGGATGGGACATGTTGGCCATTGTGGACAAGTTGGGGTGAAAGGCCTGTTTCCACGCTGTATCACTCTATGCCTCTAAATAGAACAATGCATTGCATTGAGGCACAGGGATCTGTACACATTGAGGAGTTCCTTTAGCCAGAGGGTGGTGGAGGCCAAATCAATGAATATTTTTAAGGCAGAGATAGATGGAGTCTTGATTAGTAAGGGTGTCAGAGGTTATGGGGAGAAGGCATCGTACCAAAGTACCTCATGATTTTGTACCTCTTCTTTACTTTAGTATAGTTTAGAGATGTAGCATGGAACCAGGCCTACCGAGTCCACGCCGACCAGCGATCCCAGGGGGGGGGGGGGGGGGTGCATACCTGGAATGGGCTGCCAAAAGAAGTGGTGAAAGTTGGTACAATTACATCATTTAAAAGACACTTAGACGGGTACGTTATTAGGAAAGGGTTGAAAGGATATGGCCACTGCATGCAAGTGGGACTGGTTCAGTTAGTCAACGTGGTCAGCATGGATTGGTCGGGCTGAAGGGTCTGTTTCTGTGCTGAATGACTCGATGGCTGTGACTCTATGACGCAATAAGGTCATAAGGTCATAAGTGATAGAAACAGAATTAGGCCATTCGGCCCATCAAGTTTACTCCACCAACTTAATCATGGCTAATCTATCTCTCCCTCTCCCCCCCCCCCCCCCCTATTCTCCTGCCTTCTCCCCATAACCTCTGACACCCTTACTAATCAAGACTCCATCTATCTCTGCCTTAAAAATATTCATTGACTTGGCCTCCACCACCCTCTGACTAAAGGAACTCCTCAATGTGTACAGATCCATGTGTCCCAATGCAATACATTGTTCTATTTAGAGGCATAGAGTGATACAGCGTAGAAACAGGCCCTTCGTCCCAACTTGTCCACACCGGCCAACATATCCCATCTACATTAGTCCCACCTGCCCGTGTTTGACCCATTTCATTCCAAACCTGTCCAATCCATGTACCTGTCTAACTGTTTCTTAAACGTTGGGATAATCCCAGCCTCAACTGCCTCCTCTGGCAGCCCGCTCCATACACCCACCACCCTTGGTGTGATAAAGTTACCCCTCAGATTCCTATTAAATCTTTGTCCCTACACCTTAAACCAATGCCATCTGGTCCTCGATTCACCTTGTCTGGGCAAGGTACTCTGTATCTTTCCAATCTATTCCTCTCATGATTTTATACACATGATTTGTATGAATAAATAGTTTGGAACCTTATCAACATGAATAGATATGCATGCAATACCATCAGTATAATATTATTTCCCACATCTGCCGTTCCTTGGTCTTGAGGTTATTTGCCAGGTATGGTTGGAATACAGACTATCCCAAGAATTTAATTTACTTTTAAAAAGTCCCAAGAGAAGTTAAAAGATGATAAATCTAAAGCAGTTTTAAGGCCATTTCAAGAAATTCACATTCTGGTTTACTTAATTCTTTCTTAGTTTAGTTTAGAGATGCAGCACGGGAATAGGCCCCTCGGCCCACTGAATCCGCGCCGACCAGCGATCACCGCACATAATTGCCATCCTACGCACACTAGGAACAATTTACAAATTTACCAAGCCAATTAACCTACAAACCTGCACATCTTTGGAGTGTGGGAGGAAACCGGAGCACCCGGGGAAAACTCGCGCACATCACGGGGAGAACGTACAAACTCCGTACAGACAGCAGCCGTGGTCAGGATCGAACCTGGGTCTCTGGCGCTGCAAGGCAGCAACTTTACCGCTGCGCCAACGTGCCGCCCATTCATTGTTCTTTTAGGTTTAATGAGCGTTTTGCGTTTTGATAAAAAGTAAGATGGAGACAGCTCATGGTACAATCTTTCCTTTAGATTTGGGAAGACTCAATTGACTGAATATTGTTTTGATCTTGAGTGATGAGTAACCAGGCCCTCTCTGAAGGAGAAGGGAAGTGTTTGGCACACTGGTCAGGTTTCAGCTTCATGCATGGTCGGCAAATGTGCACTTTAAACCTGTGACATTCCAAAGACAGAAACTGATCAAAACAGATTAAGTGTTCCACATGTTATGAAGTGAAATGGAATGACATTGTTTGGTCTGGAATATGATTTTACCAAAGCATGAGAATGTGAAAGCATGAGAATGATTAGTAACAAAGCATGAGAATGTGAAAAGTGTTGGAATGCTGGATGTCACATTATATACAAATACTCATGAAGACCAGCAAATCGTGGACACGGCCCAGACCATTTGGACCATTCTACAGCTGCTCCGGTTTCCTCCCACACTCCGAAGATGTACAAGTTTGTACATTAATTGCCTTCGATAAAATGGTAAATTGACCCTAGTGTGTAGAATAGTGCTAGTGTATGGGATGATCGCTAGTCAGCGCAGACCCGGTGAGCCGAAGGGCCACTGTGCTGTAACTTTCTATGCAATATCTCTAAAGTCTATCTAGGATTCTCTGCCCAGTAGATGTCCAGTAATAAATGACATGAACTATTCTATATTAATGTATCGTAAGGTCATAGGTGTAGAATTAGGCCATCGGCCCATCAAGTCTACTCTGCCATTCAATCATGGCTGATCTATCTCTCCCTCTTAGCCCAATTCCCCTGCCTTCCCCCCATAACCCCTAACACCTGTACTAATCATAATGACCCACTATGTTAGCATTTATACCACACAATCTCATTAAGATCCATGAAAAGTACTGATTAAATAGATTTACCTTTCTTTGCCAGTTATCAAAGAGTTCTGAGTACAATCGTAAGACAACAATGGTTTGCCTGGAGAAGTGTCCCAACCCAAAGCGTCACCTATCCATAGGATCCAGAGATGCTGCCTGACCCGCCGAGTTACTCCAGCACTTGGTCATAAGGTCATAAGTTATAGTTTAGTTTAGTAGTTCAGTTTAGTTTAGTTTAGTTTAGAGATACAGCTGGGAAACAGGCCCTTCGGCCCCATCGAGTCCGTGCCGACCACCACACATTAACACCATCCTACACACACTCGGGACAATGTACACATACACCAAGCCAATTAACCTACAAATCTGTACGTCTTTGGAGTGTGGGAAGAAACCAAAGATCTCTGAGAAAACCCACGCAGGTCACGGGGAGAACGTTCAAGCTCCGTACAGACAGCCCCCGTAGTTAGGAGCGAACCCAGGTCTCTGGCGCTGCAAGCGCTGTAAGGCAGCAACTCTACCGCTGCACCACTGTGCCGCCCTAGTATGGTAAAGTATTACCATTTCTTACGTACAATCCCTGAATAGTACAAAGTTACTAGAAATAGTCCACTGAGACCGCGTGCAAGGGTCACCAGGTTGACACTAGAGGGATCTGGGCAAATGGGGGGAAATGGGATTAGCTTAGATGTGGCATTTTGGTCGCAAGGTCATAAGGAATAGGGGTAGAATTAGGTCATTCGGCCCATCAAGTCTACTCTACCATTCAATCATGGCTGATCTAGGACGACAGATGGCACAATGGGCTAAGTGTTCGGCTGGCAACCGGAAGGTAGCCGGTTCGAATCCCGCTTGGAGTGCATACTGTCGTTGTGTCCTTGGGCAAGACACTTCACCCACCTTTGCCTGTGTGTGAATGTGTGTGAGTGATTGTTGGTGGTCGGAGGGGCCGTTGGCGCAGATTGGCAGCCACGCTTCCGTCAGTCTGCCCCAGGGCAGCTGTGGCTACAGAAGTAGCTTACCACCACCGAGTGTGACTGAGGAGTGAATGAATAATGCGATGTAAAGCGCCTTGAGTATTAGAAAGGCGCTATATAAATCCCATCCATCATCTATCTCTCCCTCCTAACCCCATTCCTGACTTCTCCCCATAACCTCTGCCACCCGCACTAATCAATAATCTATCTATCCCTGCCTTAAATATATCTACTGACTTTGCCTCCTCAGCCTTCTGTGGCAAATAATTCCACCCTCTGACTAAATAAATTTCTCCTCATCTCCTTCCTAAAAGAACGTCCTTTAATTCTGAGGCTATGACATCTAGTCCTAGACTCTCCCACTAGTGGAAACATCCTCTCCACATCCACTCTATCCAAGCCTTTGACTATTCTGTATGCTTCATAGAGGACCGCCCCCTCCCCCCCCCCCTCATTCTCCTAAACTCCAGCGAGTACAAGCCCAGCACCGACAAACACTTATCATAGGTTAATCCATTTATTCATGGGATCATTCTTATAAACCTCCTCTGGACCGTCTCCAGAACCAGCACATCCTTCCTCAGATACGGGGCCCAAAATTGCTCACATTATTAGTTACATAGAAAAAAAAATAGGTGCAGGAGTAGGCCATTTGGCACTTCGAGCCTGCACCGCCATTCAATATGATCATGGCTGATCATCCAACTCAGTATCCCGTACCTGCCTTCTCTCCATAACCTCCTGATCCCTTTAGCCACAAGAGCCACATCTAACTCCCTCTTAAATATAGCCAATGAACTGTGGCCTCAACTACCTTCTGTGGCAGAGAATTCCAGAGATTCATCACTCTCTGTGTGAAAAATGTTTTTCTCATCTCGGTCCTAAAAGATTTCCCCCTTATCCTTAAACTGTGACCCCTTGTTCTGAACTTCCCCAACATCGGGAACAATCTTCCTGCATCTAGCCTGTCCAACCCCTTAAGAATTTTGTAAGTTTCTACAAGATCCCCCCTCAATCTTCTAAATTCTAGCGAGTATAAGCCGAGTCTATCCAGTCTTTCTTCATATGAAAGTCCTGACATCCCAGGAATCAGTCTGGTGAACCTTCTCTGTACTCCCTCTATGGCAAGAATGTCTTTCCTCAGATTAGGAGACCAAAACTGTGCGCAATACTCCAGATGTGGTCTCACCAAGACCCTGTACAACTGCAGTAGAACCTCCCTGCTCCTATACCCAAATCCTTGGGCCTGTTTCGCTGCTTATATATCGCTATGAAATGGCTCTACAACGTGGATGAATTTACGAGCCAAAGATAAGCTTGTTTACATTGATCCAATTATCATTAATGATTAAAAATTGGTCTGTGCAAGTGGGTGGTTGTATAGCACATGGATCACCCCTGAATATATCCTTCTGCAGCAATATAAATTCCATTTAAAATTATCAAGCCAAGGATCACACTTGATTTATTTGCTCGGCAGAACAAATGATTCATTGATGAAATAACGCTGCGATAGCTCAAATATAAAAGCACAAATAATACGGCTCCAGAACGCAATGTCCAAGACCACACAGGCTGAAGATGCCCTCTTTATTTACAGTAACTGGGAGAGATCACATTTTTTGACTTTGAAGTGTTGAGGTTACAAATGTGGTCAGGTGAAAAGGGGGTTGGTGAAATGAATACTTATCTTTGAAAGACTGATCCCCAGATACTGTACTCTAAACGGGCCTTAACTATTTGGAATTTGACTTCAGTGTCAAGGATGCACTTGGGTTAAGATGTACTTGTTTTTTTTCTCATTTCTCTTTTCTCTTCTCGAACTTCTTTAGTAGTTCAGGGGTCTTCTCTTCTCTCTCTTTAGCATTTTTCTTCTTTTTCTTCATTCTTTTTTTTTTTCTAAATTTATGTATTAATGTTAAAAATGAAGCTGTACGAAAATTGTATAACTTTCATGTCCGTTGCTTTACTCTTATACAATTGCTTCTAATAAAATAAATTCAAAAATTCAAATAAATTCTACTTGAAGCTCAGTCCGATAATCCTAATTCACAGTTCCTTGTCCCGCTTTCGCGGCCTTTACAAGCGACTGCCGGCACCCGTGATAGGTCGCCGAAATTTTCAACGTGTTGAAAGTTCAGCGGCGTCCAGAAAGACGCTACGACTATTTGGTGACCTCTCATGACCATAGGAGACCTCTCACGACCGTGGTCGTGAGAGGTCTCCTATGGTCGTGAGAGGTCTGCAAAGAGTCGTAGCATCTTTCGTCGCATCCAGAGACCCGAGTTCCATCCTGACTACGGCTGCTTGTCTGTATGGAGTTTGCACCTTCTCTCCTTGACCTCCCCGTTGGTTTTCTCTGGGTGCTCCGGCTTCCTCCCGCACTCCAAAGTCGTATGGGTTTGTAGGCTAATTGGCTTGGTATATTTGTAAATTGTCCCTAGTGTGTGTAGGACGGTGTAAAGGGCCTGGCCCACGAGCATGCGACTCCATGCGGCACGCGCGACCTAACGTGGGCGCTTGAGCTGTATGGCCTAGCGGGGCCGGTCACACTTCGATCGCCGGAGCCATATGGAGTTATGATGAGCTGGTCCCGACATCGCGCGGGGCTCCGAAAAACTGACCGTGTTCAAAAATTCCGCGCGGCAACGGCCTGCATGCCCGCAGCCGCCTCGACGCCGTATGCAACGCCTCGACGCCGTAGGCACCGTCTCGACGCAGTACGCAGCGTCTTGACGCCATACATCACGCGCGAACTTCCCGCGGACTTCGCTCAAACTTCACGTCACTCATTCGACCTCCGCGCAGCCCCCGCTTCCGGTTTGGTCGCGCTTGCCGCATGCAGGTCACATGCCCGTGGGACCGGCCCTTAAGTGTGCGGGGATCGCTGGTCGGCCGATTTGTTGGGCCGAAAGGTCAGTTTAGCAACTGTATCTCGAAATTAAACTGAAATCTAAACATTAAATCAAGATAGTATGTGTCCAAATTCATCACCTTTTCAGTCTCTGCCTCGATGTTAAGTTACTGGAAGATCAGGTTTGGCTGGGTAGCTCAAGAAGGTGAAGGGAGCATGTCCAGTCGACTAGTTAGCACGCAACAAAAGCTTTTCACAATACCTTTGTACACATGACAATAAACTAGAAACATATGGACTGCTGAAACTCTCTTTCCCCACATCATGTTCTCATTCATGTGGCTGACCTGAGGTAAATGAGCATTGTACAATAGTTTCCTGCAGAAATAGCTCTCTGCTATTGTGGGCGGAACGGTGGCGCAGTGGTAGATTTGTTGCCTCACAGCGCCAGGGACCCGGGTTCCATCCTGACTACGGGTGCTTGTCTGTATGGAGTTTGCACGTTTTCCTCGTGAACTCTGGAGTTTAGAAGGATGAGAGGATATCTTATTGAAACATATAAGATTATTAAGGGTTTGGACACGCTAGAGGCAGGAAACATGTTCCCGATGTTGTGGGAGTCCAGAACCAGGGGCCACAGTTTAAGAATAAGGGGTAAGGCATTGAGAACGGAGATGAGGAAACACTTTTTCACACAGAGAGTTGTGAGTCTGTGGAATTCTCTGCCTCAGAGGGCAGTGGAAGCCGGTTCTCTGGATAGTTTCAACAGAGAGCTGGATAGGGCTCTTAAAGATAGCGGAGTCAGGAGATATGGGGAGAAGGCAGGAACGGGGTACTGATTGTGGTTGATCAGCCATGATCACATTGAATGGCAGTGCTGGCTCGAAGGGCCGAATGGCCTGCTCCTGCACCTATTGTCTATCGTCTATTGGGATCTGCATGGATTTTCTCCAAGTGCTCTGGTTTCCTCCCACACTCCAAAGATGTACAGGTTTGTAGGTTAATTGGCTTCGGTAAAGATTGTAAATTGTCCCTAGCGTGTGTAGGATAGTTCTAGTGTGCGGGGATCGCTGGTCGGCAAGGACTCGGTGTCCTGTTTCCGCGCTGTACCTCCAAACTAAACTAAACTGAAGATTGAACTTTCATAACAATGACCCTTCGAAATGTTCCAAAACCTGCATGCCGCTCGATGGCTTTAAGCTTGCCAAATTCAATTCGCCAAAAGACAGGAGAGATTTGCAATCCTGGGATGGAACTAAATCCAAGTTATAGGCGGTTGTGGTGACCATTGAAATAACTTGAACCTGAATAACAGTTTAGAAGGATCGTGCAAGTGAAAGCATGACAGGTCTTGAGAAATGCCTTCGGGATATAGACACAGATGTGCGCTGGTTAGCATCATGTCAGTGTCTTTTCCAGGATATTTCACATTTACAGCCGCATCTCCTCAGTGTTATAAAACATAGTATTATAAAAATTAGTATTATATCATATTTCCAGCAGTATGAATATTGATTTCTCTAACTTCAAGTAACCCCCCTCTCTCCAACGCCACCCCCCTACAGTCTCGACCCAGAACGTCACCCATTCCTTCTCTCCAGAGATGCTGCCTGTCCCGCTGAATTACTCCAGCATTTTGTGTCTACCTTCCCCAATCAAGTCGTACTAGCTTCCAAGTCGTCTTGTTGAGTCTCATTGTCTATAACTAATTTTCACCTAGCCCACAGCTAACAATGGCCTGTTTCCTTTATCATCATAACTTTTTTGCATATCTTTCATTCATTTGTTCTATATCTCCCTGTAATCACCCTCTATATCCCTCGTTTCCCTTTCCCCTGACTCTCAGTCTGAAGAAGCATCTTCTCTCCAGAGATGCTGTCCGACCTGCTGAGTTACTCCAGCTTTTTGTGTCTATCTTCATTGTAAAGCAATATCTGCCTTTCTATTATTTCCTGTTTGCTGGGTTTCATACAATTCTTCCCTGCCTGCTGTTCCAGTTTATCCATCTGGACACCCATATTTTTCACATCAGGGCCGTAAGGACACAGCCTGGAAATGTTTTCAATTCACGAGAAAAACACTAAACCTTCTCTTCTGCGCTTGCGAAGAGGGACCTAATTTACGGCCCTTTATTTGGCCCTTTTTTTATTCTCCCACAAAAAAAAAATTATTTCAACGTTTAATGTATTCGTTGCCTGACGGAAATTCTTAGAGATTATTCCTTGCTCGCGGCTCCCTTCACACTCTATCAAGGCTGCTTGAATGTTCCGTAGTTTTCAGTCAAATCTGCTGTTCACTGCGAATTGTTGCTAATCTGAAGAAGGGTCCTGACCCGAAACGTCGCCCGTTCCTACTCTCCAGAGATGCTGCCCGTCCCGCTGAGTTACTCCAGCATTTTGCGTCCAACTGTTGTTGATTCCAGGAAACCTATTCAAAGTAAATACAAGAGGGAAGTGGAGCTAAAGGGCCTGTCCCACCTGGCGATTTTTTCGGCAACTGCCGGCATCATTGACTGACGTATCAGGTCACTGAAATATTTGCGGCGTGATATGGCGGTGACCCGGAGTGACGACATATGACGCGCAATGTTAAAATGAGTCGCAACATTTTTTTTGTCGTTGCCGCATTTTGAAATGTTTTGGCGACACTGATATGACGTCGGCAGTCGCCGAAAATATCGCCAAGTGGGACAGGCCCCTTAAAACAGCCCAACACCAGTTTTCTGCTTCATTTTCCAAGAACAGCTCGTGGATGGGAACGCATATTAACACAATCCTCTGGTGTTACGCCAAGACTAAATGGCTTACTTCACTCTTGCTGTTTTTCTAATTCTGGTTCAAAGTAATGTTACACACACACAATTGCAGGGTAGTGCTCCTGTCCCACTTAGGAAACCTGAACGGAAACTTCTGGGGACTTTGCGCCCCACCCAAGGTTTCCATGCGGTTCCCGGAGGTTTTTGTCAGTCTCCCTACCTGCTTCCACTACCTGCAACCTCCGGCAACCACCTGCAACCTCCGGGAACCGCACGGAAACCTTGGGTGGGGCGCAAAGTCTCCAGAGGTTTCCGTTCAGGTTTCCTAAGTGGGACAGGGGCATAACAAACTAGTCCTCAACATCAGCAAGACAAAAGAGTTGGTTCAGGGAAGAAGAGTCTCGACCCGAAACGTCACCCATTCCCTTTCTCTCCAGAGATGCTGTCTGTCCCGCTGAGTTACTCCAGCTTTGTGGTGTCTTTCTTCGGTTTAAACCAGCATCTCCCGGTTGCAGGAAACTACAGTTCCTTCTTACACTGGTTTAATTTAGTTTAGTTTAGAAATACAGCGCGGAAACAGGCCTCTCAGCCCACCGAGTCCGCGCCGACTGTGTGCTGTCAGTGTTGAGTTTGCACGCTCTACTTGTGACCGCATGGAGTTTCACCCCAGTGCTCCAGTTTCCTCCCACCCCCCCAAAGATGTGCAAGTTTGTGGGTTAGGTGGCCTCCATAAATTGACCCTTGTGTGCAGGGAGTGGATGCAAAGGTGGGATAATATAGAACTCATGTTAACAGATGATCGTTGGCCAGCATGGACTCAGTGGGCCGAAGAGCCTGGTTTCATTGCTGTATCTCTCAATCAACTCAACAAATCAATTTAAGAACTTAATATACAGAGCTTGTAGCATTTGCCGTAGGATTATTCTCTACCAGGCACATTCAGAATAGGACACAGAGCGAGTTATGTTTTAAAATCTTCACTGGAGCGACACAGTGGTGCAATGATGGAGCCGCTGCCTTAGAGTACTAAAGACGCAGGTTCAAACCTGACTAGGGGTGCAGTCTGTACGGAGTTGGTACGTTCTCCCTGTGACCACGTGGGTTTCCTCCGGGTGCTCCGGTTTCCTCCCAAACTCTAAAAACGTGCAGGTTTGTACATTATAGACAATAGACAACAGACAATAGGTGCAGGAGTAGGCCATTCGGCCCTTCGAGCCAGCACTGCCATTCAATGTGATCATGGCTGATCATCCACAATCAGTACCCCGTTCCTGCCTTCTCCCCATATCCCCTGACTCTGCTATTATTAAGAGCCTTATCTAGCTCTCTCTTGAAAGCATCCAAAGAACCTGCCTCCACCGCCCTCTGAGGCAGAGAATTCCACAGACTCACCACTCTCTGTGAGAAAAAGTGTTTCCTCGTCTCCGTTCTAAATGGTTTACTCCTTATTCTTAAACTGTGGCCCCTGGTTCTGGACTCCCCCAACATCGGGAACCTGTTTCCTGCCTCTAGCGTGTCCAAGCCCTTAACAATCTTATATGTTTCAAATTGGCTTCGGTAAAATTGTCACTAGTGCGTGTAGGATGGAACGAGGGAACGGGTGATCATCGGTCGGCACAGACGCGGTGGGCCGAAGGGCCTGATTCCGCGCTGTATCTCTAAAACCAAGTTAAAATAAGTGTGTTTCGGTATTTAAAGGGTTAATCTTGATGCAGAAAAGAGTGACAATGTTGACCATACTTGTGCTGAGATCTTTCAGAAAACATCTGAGTCTTTTAAAGCATTCTACCTCATTGCAAAATGCAAAACTAATGTGTGCTTTTCTTTGAAAAACAGATCCTCAGAGTCCATTTGTGCAACCTCATCCTGAAATTCCCAGGTTAATAAAGCTGCAGGAAAACAGTGCGATTGTGGTGATTCCCTGCCGTGTCACAGCTCCGGACCTCCAGGTCACCTTACTGACGGTGAGAGATTTCAATAACTAATCGGCTAGATTACTCTTATATAATGTACACTGCTGGTTTTATGTTCCGTTCTAGGTTTAGAAAAACAGCGAGGAAACATTCTGCGACGACCAGCGATCCCCGCACATTAAGGTGCTTTACAGCGCTTGCAACGCGGGAGACCCGTGTTCAATCCCGACTACGGGCGCTGTCTGCACGGAGTTTGTACGTTCTCCCAGTGACCTACATGGGTTTTCTAAGTGATCTCCGCTTTCCTCCCACACTCCAAAGACTTACAGGTTTGTAGGTTAATTGGCTTGGTATAAATGTAAATTGTCCCTAGTGTGTGTTAGTGCGCGGGGATTGTTGGTCGGCGCAGACTCGGTGGGCCGAAGGGCCTGATTCCGCGCTGCATCTCGAAACTAACCAGGGACAATTTACAACATTAATACAAGCCAATTAATGTATAATCCTGCACGTCTATTGAATGTGGGAAGAAACCGGGAGCACCCGGAAAAAACCCATGCTGTCACAGGGAGACCATGCAAACTCCGCACAGACAGCACCCATGGTCAGGATCGAACCCGGGTCTCTGGCGCTGTGAGGCAGCAACTCCATCGCTGCGCCACCGTGCCGCCCAGCCCTTAAATAAAACTTACCAAACGGTGAAATGGAAGCAGAAATGACTTTGGACAATAAAAGATTGTCCCCGGCCAACAATGGACCATTGTGGGCTCCACCTTTCCGGAATCATCCATGCAGGCTCTGCTTTGTTCTGACCCATCCCACACCTGTAGTGCCCCCCTCCCTGACCGGGTGAGATACTCCATCTTCGCTGCATCACTTTTACCCCTAGTTTTCCTCAGTCTCACATTGCCCAATTCCCCCATTTCTCACGTAGCCTTTTGATTTATTCCCAAATCTCCCAACGTTCTTCGCCTCTCGTGGCTTCCGTTCCACATGTTCACAATCCTCGGAGAAACTGCAGTTACAGTGTCGGCTCTCTTTTACTTCCCCTCTTCTGAACCCAGGTTGAAGCCTCTGTCTTTTGTGTTTTTTGATTATGGAAAACACATTGCTCGTGTTAGTGTAACCTTCAACCCCAAGAATCCTGAGTATGTTCACAAGGTCTTCCATATGCTGCCTTCCCCACAGGACAAACCTCTCTACGTTTCTTCAAAATCTCATTCAAAGTGTGTATTTTAGGTTTAGGTTTAGGTTTAGAGATACAGCGCGGAAACAGGCCCTTCGGCCCACCGGGTCCGCGCCGACCAGCGATCCCCGCACATTAACACTATCCTACACCCGCTACCGACAATTTGTACATTTATACCAAGCCAATTAACCTACAAACCTGTACGTCTTTGGAGTGTGGGAGGAAACCGAAGATCTCGGAAAAAACTCACGGGGAGAAGTACAAACTCCGTACAGACAGCACCCGTAGTCGGGATCGAACCCGGGTCTCCGGTGCTGCATTCGCTGCAAGGCAGCAACTCTACCGCTGCTCCACCGTGACTGCCCATTTTGTTGGTTTTCATTATGCCCTCTCCAATGACAAGATATTTAACACCCCCTGAGATGCAGAGTGGAAACAGGCCCTTCAGCCCTAACGGGTCCGTGCCGACCAGCGATCTCTGAACATTAACACTTCTCTACACACACCAAGGACAATTTGGCTCAAAGTTACCTCCAACAAGGGTAGCCCAATGCATCATACGGGAATGATGGGGACACCTTCTCACTGAGACCTTAACATGAAAAACTTTTCACCAATTCACGCGGACTCAATATGACATGTGCTAATGGAAAATATTTCAAGAGAGAGATGGATAGGGCTCTTAAAAATAGCAGAGTCAGGGGATATGGGGAGAAGGCAGGAACGGGGTACTGATTGGGGATGATCAGCCATGATCACATTGAATGGCGATGCTGGCTCGAAGGACCGAATGGCCTACTCCTGCACCTATTGTCTATTGTCTATTGTCCATTGACACTTTCTCCCATAACTTGATGAGAATTTACTCCTCCTCCGACATTGAAAAAAGTTGAGAAGGAATTAAGGGCGGCACGGTGGCGCAGCGGTAGAGTTGCTTAGAGCGCCAGAGACCCGGGTTCGATCCTGACTACAGGTGCTTGTCTGCACGGACTTTGCACGTTCTCCCCGTGACCACGTGGGTTTTCCCCGGGTGCTTCGGTTGCCTCCCACACTCCAAAGACGTACAGGTTTGTAGGTTAATTTGGCATCGGTAAAAATTGTAAATTGTCCCAAGTGTGTGTAGGACAGTGCAAGCGTACGGGGCGATCGCTGGCCAGCGCGGGCTCGGTGGGCCGAAGGGCCTGTTTCCGCGCTGTATCTCTAAACTAAGCTAGACTAAACATTGAAAAGAGTTGAGAAGAAATGGCAGGAGTCCTGGCTGAGATGTATAAATCACAGTGAGACATGAGTGAGATGCCGGGCGACTGGAGGGTGACTAAAGTTGTGCCTCTATTTAAGAAGGGGCTGTAATAAAAAACATGGGGACTATAGGTCAACAACTGTAGTTGGAAAATTAATGGAGATGATCCCGAGGAATAAGATGTACGTGCTTTTGGAAAGGGACGATTGATTTGGGACAGCCGGCAAGATTTAGTGCATGGGAGATTTAGGTTAGTTTAGTTTCGAGATACAGCGTGGAAACAGGCCCTTGGGCCCACCGGGTCCGCGCCGACCAGCGATCCCCGCACATTAACACCATCCTACACCCACTAGGGACAATTTTTACATTTACATACAAGCCGTCTTTGGAGTGTGGGAGAAAACTGGGAAGATCTCGGAGAAAACCCACGAAGGGCATGGGGATAATGGGGAGAAACTCCGTACTGACAAGCACCCGTAGTCGGGTTCGAACTCGTGTCTCCGGCGCTGCAAGCTGCGAGGCAGCAACTCTACCGCTGCGCCACCATGCCGCACTTAAATCATGACGGGACATGAGATGTCTGATGAATTTGATTGAGTTTATTTGAAAAAGTTACCAAGAAGATTGACAAGGGCAGAACCATAAACATAGTCGAGATGGACTTCAGTAAAGCCTCTGACTGCATGGTACTCAGCTCTGGAAGTTCAATTGCATGGGATCCAGGGAGAGTTAACTAAATTGATACAGAATTAGCTTCATAGTTGGATTCAGAGGGTGGTGATTTTTCTGACTGGACGCCTGTGATGAGTGGTGTGCCTCAGGGATCAATGCTGAGCGCATGACTGTTTGTCATCTATATCAAATGATGTGGATGAGTTCAAGTTCAAGTTCAAGTGAGTTTATTGTCATGTGTCCCTGATAGGACAATGCAATTCTTGCTTTGCTTCAGCACACAGAACATAGTAGGCATTGACTACAAAACACATGAATAAATAAACTGATTAAGTGCAAATACCAGACAATGGGTTATTAATGATCAGAGTTTTGTCCGAGCCAGGTTTAATAGCCTGATGGCTGTGGGGAAGTAGCTATTCCTGAACATGGTCATTGCAGTCTTCAGGCTCCTGTACCTTCTACCTGAAGGTAGCAGGGAGATGAGTGTGTGGCCAGGATGATGTGGATCCTTGATGATACTGCCAGCCTTTTTGAGGCTGCGACTGCGATAAATCCCCTCGATGGAAGGAAGGTCAGAGGCGATGATGGACTGGGCAGTGTTTACTACTTTTTGTAGTCTCTTCCTCTCCAGGGCGCTCAAGTTGCCGAACCAAGCCACGATGCAACCAGTCAGCATGCTCTCCACTGTGCACCTGTAGAAGTTAGAGAGAGTCCTCCTTGACAAACCGACTCTCCGTAATCTTCTCAGGAAGTAGAGGCGCTGATTTGCAGATGACACTAAAATAGGTGGCATCACAGATAGCGAAGATGGTTATCGAGAAATACAGGTGGATCTCGATCAGTCGGGCAAGTCAGCTGAGTTTGAGTTTAATTCATTGTCACGTGTACCGAGGTACGGTGAAAAGCATTTGTTGCGCGAAAAGACATGATTACAATCGAGCCGTATGCTATGTACAGATATATGACAATAGACAATAGGTGCAGGAGTAGGCCATTCGGCCTTTCGAGCCAGCACCGCCATTCAATGTCAAAAGGAATATCGTGAATAACGTTTAGTGCAAGGTAAAGTCCGATGGAAGAGGGAGTGACCAGGGTGTGACTTGTCCTTGATTATGCTGCTGGGCTTGCCGAGGCAGAGTGAGGTGTAAATGGAGTCAATGGAAGGGAGGTTGGTTTGTGTGATGGTCTGGGCTGCGTCTACAATTCTCTACAATTGAGGAGTGGGTAATGGAGTTTGATGCAGATACTGGATTTTGGGAAGTCAAACTAAGGCAGGGCCTTCACAATCAATTAGAGGGCCCTGGGGAGTGTGGTGGAGAAGTTAGACCAGTAGAAGGACATAGTACTCTGAGCAGCTTCACAGGTAGATAGTGAAATGAAGAAAGCTTTTGGCATGTTGGCCTTCATCAGGCAGGGAATTGGATAGACAAGTTATGTTACATTTGGAGTATTGTATTCTGATTTATACTATAGGATTGATGCCATTAAGCTGGAAAGAATGCAGAGAAGGTTTATGAGGATGTTGCCAGGACTTGGGGGTCTGAGCTGTAGGGGGAAGTTGGGCAAACTAGAACTTTATTCCTTTGAGTGAAGGATCGGGGATGATCTTATAGAGGTGTGTAAAATCATGTGAGGAATAGATAGGATGAATGCACAAAGTATTTCCCAAGGATAGGGGAATTAAGAACTAGAAGGCATATGTTCACGGTGGGAGGGGAAAGATTTAATAGGAATCTGAGGGGCAACCTTTATACACAGATGATGGTGGGTATATGGAACTAACTGCCAGAGGAAGCAGAGTTAAATAGAAAGTGCTGGAGTTACTCAGCAGGTCAGGCAGCATCTCTTGAGAAAATGAATGGGTGACATTTCCATTGGGGACCCTTCTTCAGATGTTTCTACATTTTCACTGCCAGAAGGAGTAGTTGAGGCGGGGACATTAATATTTGAAAGGCATTTGGCCAGGTACAATGGAAGGAATAAAAATGATATGGGTCAAATGAGGGAGAATGGGACTAGCTTAGATGGGGGCATTTTGGTTTAGTTTAGTTTAGCGATACAATGCAGAAATGGGCCATTTGGCCCACCGAGTCCGCGCTGATATTTTGATATTTTGAAAACTTTTTCACCCAGAGAGTTGTGAGTCTGTGGAATTCTCTGCCTCAGAGGGTGGTGGAGGCCAATTCTCTGGATGCTTTCAAGAGAGAGTTAGATAGCAGAGTCAAGGGATATGGGGAGAAGGCAGGAACGGGGTACTGATTGTGGATGATCAGCCATGATCACAGTGAATGGCGGTGCTGGCTCGAAGGGCTGAATGGCCTACTCCTGCACCTATTGTCTATTGTCATAGACCACCACTGATGCATTGCATCCATTCTGGTCCCCACAACATATGATGGATGTGAAGATTCTGCAGCGAAAGCAGCAGAGATGCCAGGGGAGGTAGTTGAAGCAGGTCATAAGGCCATTAGTGATAAGAACAGAATTAGGCCATTCGGCCCATCAAGTCTACTCCACCATTCAATCAAGGCTGATCTATCTCTCCAATCTAACCCCATGGGCAACAGCAGGCAGGGACTATCATTTAAGAAACATTTAGACAGGTACATGGATAGGACCAGTTTAGACGCCCAGCGTGGGCAGTTGGGACCAGTTTAGTTTAGTTTATTGCCACTTGTACTGAGGTACGGTGAAAAGCTTTTGTAGCTAGTGTTACTGGGACATGTTGGTCGGTGTAGGAAAGTTGGGCCAAAGGGTCTGTTTCCACACTGTATGGCTTTATGACTAAGATTCTATGAGATATTTACTAGAAGGTTAAGAAAGAAAAAGTACATCGGACATATGCGTATCCTGGAGCTATTTTCGATGGGAAGAAGTTCGGGAGATATTTTGATAGGTGATAATCTTATTAGCAACTCCGTTATCCATCCCATTGGAAACATATCCTATTTTAGCATTCACTGCAATCTATCAGTACTTTATTTATAAGTTTTGTCAGTCGAAACATTTCCTTACTTTGACCTGGAAATGCTTTATTTTATTTATTTTAAAACATTTATTTTCATATAACTTGTTGATCACATCCCAAAGACTGCTCCCATGGCGTAACAATACATGGATGTTTAATACATCCGTACAGAGCCTCGGTTGTTAATTTTGGGAGATAGTCATTTGGAAACATAGTTTAACACTGTATAACAATACAACGAGTACAGATGACGTTAATGTCTGTGGGGTGGATCGCCTCGATGATGAAGTAAATACGAGAATTAATTTAGTTTTGTGTATTTTTAGTTCAGAGAGATACAGCGCGGAAACAGGCCCTTCGGCCCACCTGGGTCCGTGGCGACCAGCGATCCCCACATATTAGCACTATCCTACACACACTAGGGGCAATTTTCACATTTGCCAAGCCAATTAACCTACAAACCTGTACGTCTTTGGAGGTTTCTTGCAATTTCTTGCTTAAAGCTTCCTTAAAGGGGATGATTTCAATATCAAATTATTGGGAGGAAACGACTATGAATAATTGGCTGACTGAATTAGCAATAGTTTACGTGGATTATTTTCACACAGAATATTTTACTGTTAATGTTTAAACAAAAGGGCGGGCATGGTGGCGCAGCGGTAGAGTTGCTTGCCTTACAGCGCCAGAGACTCGGGTTCTACGGGTGCTGTCTGCCCGGGGTTTGTACGTTCTCCCCGTGACCCGCGTGGGTTTTCTCTGGGTGCTCCGGTTTCCACCCACACTCCAAAGACGTGCAGGTGTGTAGGTCAATTGGCTTCTGGAAATTGTAAATTGTCCTGAGTGTGTGTAGGGTGGAGCTAGTGCGCGAGGTGATCGCTGGTCGGCGCGGTCTGGGTGGGCCGAAGGGTCCGTTTCCACGCTGCATCTCTGATGTCCAAAGTCTAAAATGTATAGGTTAATTTATAGGTTCAAAAGTTCACACGTTATGGCTCATCACTCGGCCCGTCAAGTCAAACTTGTAGGTACACAGTTATAAAACAAAAACACGTCTATACGTAAAGCCCCGTGGTTCGATTTTGATCCTCTCTTGGGTGTATGCCTGTTTATGAGTGATAGAGACTCTTGGGCTGCTTCCCATGTCCCAGTGTCTTAAAGTAGCGCGGAGACTAGCTGTCTGCATCCTGTCGCACAAAAGAGGGAAGGACAGGAGTAAGTCGTAACGCCATTCACAAACATCCTCCATCCACCAGGCATTGAGACTCGGTGGACTTTAAACACACTCACCCTTCCAGGAAGGTGTGTGTGTGTGTGCAATCTGCCCCCTCCGCTGTCTTTTGTATGTTTTTCTCAAAGCCGTATTGACAAATGCATCTGGGAAACTTTGCCTGGACTTCCAGTCAGCGATGTGGTCAGGTCCAGTGAGTGATTCACAAGCCTACAAGCGTTTTAGAATAGAATGGAATAGCCACACACACACACACAGGAACTTAGTCGGGAAAACAGTTTACATTCGGGAAAGGGGGTCATTCCTCGCAGGCTTGAGAAGATCACTTCCCAGATTAATGACACATATGTAGTTAGCGGATTTGAGTTCCCAGACAACCACAGCTGTAATAATGATGCGTTAAACTCGCACTCAGGGGCTACTTCAGTGACACTTGTCAGCAGGTAGGAACTGCAGATGCTGGTTTACACTGAAGATAGATACAAATTGCTGGAGTAACTCGGCGGGTCAGGCAGCATCTCAGGAGAAAAGGAATGGGCAATGCTTTGGTTTGAGACCCTCCTTCAACCTGATTGTAGTAGGGGAGAGATAGCTGGAAACATGGTGGGAGCAGGATAAAGCCAGGCATGTGACAGGTGTATACAGGTATGCAGGTGAGTGCGGGGTGGAGGGGACAAAAGACGTTTCCATGCTTTATCTCAAAACTAAACAAGAGGTCAGTTCCAATGTGATTTGCTGAGTCACAATTTTCTGTGCTTCTGTGCAAAGTATTTTCTCGCCTGTTTGTGCTCTTTGGCTCCGCACTTTCATGTTTCCATTACATTTAATTTTGATGTTGGCCACAAACACACAGCGACTACCAGTATCGTTCCCCATCCCCGTTAGTTAGCAGCAGGGTGCCAAAGTGGCGCAGCAGTAGAGTTGCTGCCTCACAGCGCCAGAGACCCGAGTTCGATCCTGACTACGGGTGCTGTCCGTACGGAGTTTGTACGTTCTCCCCGTGACCTGCGTGGGTTTTCTCCAGGTGCTCGGGTTTCCTCCCACACTCCAAAGACGTACGGGTTTGTAGGTTAATTGTGCGTAGGATAAAACTAGTGTACGGGTGATTGCCAGTTGGCGTGGACCCGGTGGGCCATATAACCATATAACCATATAACAATTACAGCACGGAAACAGGCCATCTTGACCCTTCTAGTCCGTGCCGAACACGTATTCTCCCCTAGCCCCATCTACCTGCGCTCAGACCATAACCCTCCATTCCTTTCCCATCCATATAACTATCCAATTTATTTTTAAATGATAAAAACGAACCTGCCTCCACCACCTTCACTGGAAGCTCATTCCACACAGCCACCACTCTCCGAGTAAAGAAGTTCCCCCTCATGTTACCCCTAAACTTCTGTCCCTTAATTCTCAAGTCATGTCCCCTTGTTTGAATCTTCCCTACTCTCAGTGGGAAAAGCTTATCCACGTCAACTCTGTCTATCCCTCTCATCATTTTAAAGACCTCTATCAAGTCCCCCCCTTAACCTTCTGCGCTCCAAAGAATAAAGCCCTAACTTGTTCAACCTTTCTCTGTAACTTAGTTGCTGAAACCCAGGCAACATTCTAGTAAATCTCCTCTGTACTCTCTCTATTTTGTTGACATCCTTCCTATAATTAGGCGACCAAAATTGTACACCATACTCCAGAATTGGCCTCACCAATGCCTTGTACAATTTTAACATTACATCCCAACTTCTATACTCAATGCTCTGATTTATAAAGGCCAGCACACCAAAAGCTTTCTTTACCACCCTATCTACATGAGATTCCACCTTCAGGGAACTGTGCACAGTTATTCCTAGATCCCTCTGTTCACCTGCATTCTTCAATTCTCTACCATTTACCATGTACGTCCTATTTTGATTTGTCCTGCCAAGATGTAGCACCTCACACTTATCAGCATTAAACTCCATCTGCCATCTTTCAGCCCACTCTTCCAACTGGCATAAATCTCTCTGTAGACTTTGAAAATCTACTTCATTATCCACAACCCCACCTACCTTAGTATCATCTGCATACTTACTAATCCAATTTACCACACCATTATCCAGATCATTGATGTACATGACAAACAACAGTGGACCCAACACAGATCCCTGTGGCACCCCACTAGTCACTGGCCTCCAACCTGACAAACAACCATCCACCATTACTCTCTGGCATCTCCCATTCAGCCACTGTTGAATCCATCTTGCTACTCCACCATTAATACCCAACCATTGAACCTTCTTAACCAACCTTCCGTGAGGAACCTTGTCAAAGGCCTTACTGAAGTCCATATATACAACATCCACTGCTTTACCCTCATCAATTTCCCGAGTAACCTCTTCAAAAAATTCAAGAAGATTAGTCAAACATGACCTTCCAGGCACAAATCCATGTTGACTGTTCCTAATCAGACCCTGTTTATCCAGATGCTTATATATATTATCTCTAAGTATCCTTTCCATTAATTTGCCCACCACTGACGTCAAACTAACAGGTCTATAATTGCTAGGTTTACTCTTAGACCCCTTTTTAAACAATGGAACAACATGCGCAGTACGCCAATCCTCCGGCACTATTCCTGTTTCTAATTACATTTGAAATATTTCTGTCATAGCCCCTGCTATTTCTACACTAACTTCCCTCAATGTCCGATGGGCCTGTTTCTACACTGTATCTCTAAAGCTAAAATTTAACAAGTAGACCAAAATATTCCTTTTGTTAAGAAAATGAAGGAAAATAAATGATGGGTTTAGAAACTTTGATTTAAGTACATATCCTTAGAGTCCCCTGGCTAACAATTCCCAGCTCTTGGGAGCATAATAAAAAAATCATCAGATTCGGGACCAATGGATACTCTCTCGTTATTTTGTCAAGATGACACTACATCATAATAAAAATGTTCGTTTTGACATCCAAAGCAGCTTTCAGTTCAAGAAAGTTGCCTTTTTTGGCTAAAGAAAATAATAAAAATGTCAGACCCATTATATTCAGCATTTTTAATAAGACATATTTATATTTATTAAAATTTATTATATATTATCCCTTGCCGTTCATTATACCAAATAATGAGAGTCAAATCTTGAGTTTAGTTTAGTTTAGAGATACAGCACGGAAACAGGCCCTTCGGCCCACTGAGTCCGCGCCGACCTGCGATCCCCGCACACTAACACTACCCTACACACAACAGGGACAATTTACAAATTAACTAAGACAATTAACCTACAACCCTGCACGTCTTTGGAGTGTGGGCGGAAACAAGAGCACCCTGAGGAAGCCCACATGGTGCAAACTCCGTACCAAATTTAGTCAGAATCGAACCTGGGTCTCTGGCGCTGTGAGGCAGCAACTCTACCGCTGCGCCACCGTGCCGCCCAAATATGTGTAGTCAATCGAAAGTTGTTCATCTCTTTGCTTTTGTTTGTGGATAACAGTCTCTGGCCTTTCATGGAGGAGTTTCTGTAGACGTTCGATTGCTGGGTTTGTTTAGCAAAAAAGGAACACATTTGCCCACTGTTAACCCAGGGGCCAAGTGATAAATCATCTGCGTTTGTAGCTGACCTCAAAAATGAAAGCAACTGTGAAAGAAGCTTGCTGGGACGGCAGCCAAAGTGCACATAAAATGACCTGTTGTCATTTATACAGGCAAAATCTGGAAAGGGTGTAGAGAAGATTTACGAAGATGTTGCCAGGACTCGAGTGTCTGAACATTAGGCGGATGTTGAGCAGGCTGGGTTTCTATTCCTTGGAGCGCAGGAGGATGAGGGGTGATATAAAAGAGGTGTACAAAATCATGAGAGGAGTAGATCGGGTAGATGCACAGAGCCTCTTACCCAGAGTAGGTGAATCGAGGACCAGAGGACATAGGTTCAAGGTGAAGGGGTAAAGATTTAATAGGAATCTGAAGGGTAACTTTTTCACACAAAGGGTGGTGGGGTTATGGAACAAGCTGCCAGAGGAGATGGTTGAGGCAGGGGCTACCCCAACATTTAAGAAACAGTTAGATAGGTACTTGGATAGAACAAGTTTGGAGGGATATGGGCTAAACGCTGGGGCATGTTGGCTGGTGTGGGCAAATTGGGCCGAAGGGCCTGTTTCCACACTGTATCACTCTATGACTCTATGACTCTAAAATCTATGCCAGAGCATTTTGTTCAGAGCAACTAGGATCAGTGGCAGAAATAAAAATATTATTTTTCTTGGGGAATATGATCCCAATCAGACGCTGACAGGCAAAGGAAGTATTGATGAAAGCAGTCTGCCTTACACTAGCTGCTAAAGCACAAAAAATACACTCAGGAAGAAAATTAATAGGCATCTCCCAGTTTTCACATAGTGAGTTGTGAGTGTGGAATTCTCTGCCTCAGTGGGCGGTGGAGGCCAGTTCTCTGGATACTTTCAATAGAGAGCTAGATAGGGCTCTTAAAGATAGCGGAGTCAGAAGAAATGGGGAGAAGGCAAGAATGGGGTACTGTGATTGGGGATGATCAGCCATGATCACATTGAATGGCGGTGCTGGCTCGAAGGGCCGAATGGCCTACTCCTGCACCTATTGTCTATTGTCCATCAATTGAAGAATTATTTTTTTAATAAGCACAGGGTTGGCCACGGTGGCACAACGGTAGAGTTGCTGCCTTACAGCACTTGCAGCGCCGGAGAGCCGGGTTCGATCCTGACTACGGGTGCTGTCTGTATGGAGTTTGTACGTTCTCCCCATGACCATGTATGTTTACTCCGAGATCTCCGGTTTCCTCCCACACTCCAAAGATGTACCTGTTTGTAGGTTAATTGGCTTGGTGTATGTGTAAATTGTCCCTAGTTTGTAGGGTAGTGTTAGTGTGCGGGAATCGCTGGTCGGTGCGGACTCGGTGGGCCGAAGGGCCTGTTTCCGCGCTGCAGAAAGGACTTCCTCCTTATAATTAATTCCCACCCGCAGTCATATTTGTGGGGAAACAAATTAAATGTGTAACTGATCACTATCGACAAAACAAACTAATGCTCTTTAGGGAAAAAAACCACACAAGGTGCTGGAGGATCTCAGCGGATCAGGCAGCATCTGTGGAGGGACTGGCCTGGCGATGTTTCCAGTCAGAACCCGTCTTCAGGCTGTTCGGCCACTGTTAATCCATCAGCCTGTGGATGGGACGGCAACCAAAGCATCGTCTGCCTATTTCCCCACCACACATGCTGCTGAGTTCCTTCAGTGCTTTGTGTTTTGCTCTAGATTCCCATATCTGCCATTCCTTGTGTCTCCTCATGCTCCAAGATGCAGGACGGAACGCCACAGGAGACCCTTCTGCCCTGTGGCTATCAAACTTTAAAACTCCTCCCCCTTCTGTCGTGGGGTAGACTGAGACTCTCCCCCCCCCCCCCCCCCAATCTTTGCACGTCCCCCAAGCTTTTCCACACGTCACTTTAGTTTTGTGTTTTGTGTATTTTGTGTTTTTATCACTGTTGGTAGATCAAATACCAACAGGAATAAATAAAGTTCTATCGCATTGTATCGTATCGTAGAGCTCTGTGGCAGGGAGCGTGATTGCATAAAAGCTATTAAGTGGAATTAGTGATCGAGATGTATGAAACAATTGATCTTTGTGTTGTTTTCCGTGGATATCTTGAGCAAGGAGGCCACGGATGGTTCTCACAAGCCAATGGATTTTACAAGCCCTTCCCTCTCATAACAAGTGGTAGTTGTGAAAGGAATATAGCATTAAATTAAATATCCTGTGGATCAATAAGAGTGTAGTGCAGCATGTACATTCCAATACAGGAAGTCAGTTAACCACAGCTTTCACGGTGGCGCAGCGGTAGAGTTGCTGCCTTACAGTGAATGCAGCATCAGAGACCCGGGTTCGATCCTGACTACAGGTGCTGTCTGTATGGAGTTTGTCCGTTCTCCCCGTGACCTGCGTGGGCTTTCTCCGAGAACTTTGGTTTCCTCCCACACTCCACAGACGTGCAGGTTTGTAGGTTTATTGGCTTGTTTAATTGGCTTGATAAAAAGTTGGCGATATGCCCTGCCGACTACAAAATTCAGAAGGTTCAGAAGGTTACCTTTGGTAAAGACAAACCCATTGCAACAACTATGTAATAAAAAGGAACTGCAGATACTGGTTTACAACAAAGATAAACACACAAGTGCTGGAGTAACTCAGCGGGTCAGGCAGCATCTGTGGAGAAAATAG
Organism: Amblyraja radiata; assembly: GCF_010909765.2. Taxonomy (NCBI): domain Eukaryota; kingdom Metazoa; phylum Chordata; class Chondrichthyes; order Rajiformes; family Rajidae; genus Amblyraja; species Amblyraja radiata. Next base: position 51,859,074 of record NC_045967.1, read on the forward strand.
CAAGTGTCGGATCTGGAGTCCTTACCCGAAACGTCACCCATCCATTTTCTCTGGAGAGGCTGACTAACCTGTTAATTTACTCCAGCACTTTGTGTCTATCTAAGGTTTAGAGGAGGGATATGGGCCATTCAGAATATGGGCCATTTAGCTTTTCATCCAGAATAAGGATGCAGATGCAATGAATCAGCAAAAAGCAATCCGTCTGAAGAAGGGTCCCGACCCGAAACGTCACTTGTCCATTTTCTCCGCAGATGCTGCCTGACCCACTGAGTTACTCCAGCATTTTGTGTCTACCACTGTAAATGTTTCAGGTTTGTTCACCTAACACAATATGCTGGCCGACTGTCTTAACATAATGTGCAGGAAGGAACGGAAGATGCTGGTTTACACTGAAGATAGACTCAAAGTGTTAGGGTATCAAAGCGGGTCAGATTCAGATTCAGATTCAATTTTAATTGTCATTGTCAGTGTACAGTACAGAGACAACGAAATGCATTTCAGGCAGCATCTCCTGAGAAAAGGAATGTCACTGGCGTTTTGGGCCTTGACCCTTCTTCAGACTGGGGGTCACGGGGCGAGGGAAACTTGGGGTATGAAAAGTTTCAGAACAAATCAGAGCCGGCATCGATGACCAAGGAAAGGTGGAGCCCACAATGGTCTGTTGTTGGCGGTGGAAGAGGAGATAACAAAGAGATGCGAACAGTGAAACTCAACAGGATGACTAGGGTGGGGGGGGTGGGGTTGGAGGGGGGGGGGGAGGGGGGCAGAGAGAGGGAGAGGGAATGCAAGGATCACTTGAAATTAGAGAAATCAATATATCATACCGCCCAAGCGAAACATGAGGTGTGGATGAAACGATGAGGTCTTAATTATCGTGTGTGTAGTAACAATGATCATTTTTGCATGAAATAGGACAACGTTGAATTAAAGACTGACAAGGAAAATACCACGTGGGATCCGAAGCAAGGGTTTGTCATTCGGAATCCTGAACGGGTGCGGCACGGGATGTTGCAGTGTACGACCCAGGTTAACAACCAACTCTACTCATCCCACTACATGATACTCATCGAAGGTAAGATATCTTGTGGCGCGGCGGGTGGCACGGGTGGCACAGCGGTAGAGTTGCCGCCGGAGACCCGGGTTCGATTCCGACGACTGGTGCTGTCTGTACGGAGTTTGTACGTTTAGTTTAGTTTGGGTTGGAGGTACAGCACAGAAACAGGCCCTTCGTCCCACCGGGTCCATGCCGACACTATCCAACACCCACTAGGGACAATTTCTACATACACCAAGCCAATTAACCTACAAACCTGTTGTCAAACTTTTTCACACAGAGAGTTGTGAGACTGTGAAATTCTCTGCCTCAGAGAGCGGTAGAGGTCGGTTCTCTGGATGCTTTCAAGAGAGAGTTAGTTTGGGCTCTTAAAGATAGTGGAGTCAGGGGATATGGGGAGAAGGCAGGAACGGGGTCCTGATTGTGGATGATCAGCCATGATCACATTGAATGGCGGTGCTGGCTCGAAGGGCCGAATGGCCTACTCCTGCACCTATTGCCTATTGTCTATAACCTGTACGTCTTTGGAATGTGGGAAGAAGCCGAAGATCTCGGAGTAAAACCCGCGCAGGTCACAGGGAGAACGCACAAACTCCGTACAGACAGCACCCGCAGTCGTGATCGAACCCAGGTCTCCGGCGCTGCATTCGCTGTAAGGCAGCAACTCTACCGCTGCGCCACCGTGACTGCCCTTGACGTTATCCCCGTGACCTGCGTGAAGTTTCTCCGAGATCTTCGGTTTCCTCCCACACTCCAAGGACGTACAGGTTTGTAGGTTAATTGGTTTGGTATCAATGTAAAATTGTCCCTAGTGCGTGTGGGAAAGTGTTAATGTGCGGGGATCGCTGGTCGGTGCCGAAGGGCCTGTTTCCGCGCTGTATCTGTAAACTAAACTAAACTCTGCCATCTATCTCCAATCATCCGGTTAGTTTTGACTGTGTTCAGTTCTGGCCACATGTTGGAAAGATGTCGTCAAGCTGGAAAGGGTACAGAGAAGATTTACGAGGATGTTGCTGGGACTCGAGGGTCTGAGCTACAGGGAGAGGTTGAGTAGGCTGGGACTTTATTCCTTAGAGCGCAGGAGGATGAGGGGTGATCTTATACAGGTGTATAATATCATGAGTTGAATAGATCGGGTAGTCTCTTGCCCCGAAGAGACTCTGTCTACCCAATGCAGCGGAGAGTTGCCGCCTCACAGTGCTAGAGACCCGGGTTCGATCCTAATTGCGAGTGCTGTCTGTGCGGAGTTTGCACGTTCTCCCCGTGACCGCGTGCTTTTTCTCCGAGATCTCTGCACACTCCAAAGACAGAAAGGTTTGTAGGCTAATTGGCATGGTGAGATTGTAGATTGTCCCTATTGTGTGTAAGATAGTGTTAGCGTATGGGGATCACTGGTCAACGCGGACTTGGTGGGCCGAAGGGCCAGTTTCTACACTGTATCTCTAAACTAAACTAATCTACATTTGGAGATTCGTGTTCGGTTTTGGGCAATCTGAAATGGGAGAGATGCCATTAAGTTGGAAAGAGGGCAGAGGAAATCGGCGAGGATGTTTCCAGGACTCGAGGGCTTGAGCTACAGGGAGAGGTTGAACAGGTGACCCCAGGAGGCTGAGGGTTGATCTCATTGAGGGAAGTAAAATCATGAGTGGAATAGATATGAAGAATGCCCAGGGTAGGAAAATCAAGAACTAGAGGGTATAGGTTTAAATTGAGAGGGGAAAGAAATAATAGGAGTCTGAGGGGCAACATTTTCACACCAAGGGTGGTGAGTGTATGGAATGAGCTGCCGGAGGAGGTGGTTGAGGCAGGAAAAGTAACAACATATAAAAAACATGTGGACAGGTACATGGATAGGAAATGTTGCAATGGATATGAGCCAAACAAAAGCTAATAGAACTAGCTTAGATGGGCATCCTGGTCCACAGACAAGTTCAGTTTAGTTTATTGTCACGTGTACCGAGGTACAGTGAAAAGCTTTTGTTGCGTGCTAGCCAGTCAGCGGAAAGACAATACATGATTACAATCGAGCCGTTTGCAGTGTACCGATACATGATAAGGGAATAACGTTTAGTGCAAGGTCAAGCCGGCAAAGGCTGATCAAAGATAGTCTGAGGTAGATAGTAGTTCAGGACTGCTCTCTAGTTGTGGTAGGATGATTCAGTTGCCCGATAACAGCTGGGAAGAAGCTGTCACTGAATCTGGAGGTGTGTGTTTTCATACTTCTATACCCCTTGCCCGATGGGAGAGGGGAGAAGAGGGGGGAGTGGCCAGGGTGCTACTGGCCCTTGATTATGCTGCTGGCCTTGCCGAGCTTGCTGGCCTTGCCGAGGCAGTGTGAGGTGTAGATGGAGTCAAAGGAAGGGAGGTTGGTTTGTTTTAATGAAGGAAGTTAAAGTTAACCCCAAACTGGAGCTTAGATGGATGAGAGGGGATCTTATTGAAATATATAAGATTGTTAAGGGTTTGGACACGCTGGAGGCAAGAAACATGTTCCCGATGTTGGGGGAGTCCAGAACCAGGGGCCGCAGTTTAAGAATAAGGGGTAAGGCATTTAGAACGGAGACGAGAAAACGCTTTTTCTCACAGAGAGTTGTGAGTCTGTGGAATTCTTTGCCTCAGAGGGCGGTGGAGGCAGGTTCTCTGGATGCTTTCAAGGGAGAGCTAGATAGGGCTCTTAAAGATAGCGGAGTCAGAGGATATGGGGAGAAGGCAGGAACGGGGTACTGATTGGGGATGATCAGCCATGATCACATTAATAATAATAATAATAATAATAATAATAATAATAATGGATGGGATTTATATAGCGCCTTTCTAATACTCAAGGCGCTTTACATCACATTATTCATTCACTCCTCAGTCACACTCGGTGGTGGTAAGCTACTTCTGTAGCCACAGCTGCCCTGGGGCAGACTGACGGAAGCGTGGCTGCCAATCTGCGCCTAAGGCCCCTCCAACCACCACCAATCACTCACACACATTCACACACATTCACACACATTGAATGGCAGTGCTGGCTCGAAGGGCCGAATGGCCTACTCCTGCACCTATTGTCTATTGTCTATTGACTAAACGCTTGATTACTGTGTGTTTTTGGCATTGCTGACATGTTTCACTGTGTCGTCCGTTAGTTGGAGGACTGATACATCTTCAGCTGAACACGACCTCAAGGATCAAGGTGCTAGCTGGTGCTACACTCTCCATCAAATGTCTGGCTACAATGTATTACAATTCCAGGGCTGAATTTCGTTGGGATTACCCTGCCAAATTGGTGAGTCTCAAGTTGTGTCAAATGCGAGCGTCTTTACCAGAATTTGCTGAATGCAAACGCTTCAAAGTCGCGACAAGGTGGACAAAACTGCTGGAGAAACTCAGCGGGTGAGGCAGCATTTATGGAGAGAAGGAATAGGCGACGTTTCGGGTCGAGACCCTTCTTCAGACTGATGTCGAGGGGGGCGGGGAAAGAGAAAGGAAGAGGCGGAGACAGTAGGCTTGTGGGAGAGCTGGGAAGGGAAGGGGAAGGAGGGAGAAAGCAAGGACTACCTGAAATTGGAGAAGTCAATGTTCATACCGCTGGGGTGTAAACTACACAAGCGACACTAGCTAAACTACCCTCTTTTTCCCGTCCCGGGCCCCTCCTCCACCCCCCGACATCAGTCTGAAGAAGAGTCTCGACCCGATACGTTGCCATCCTTCTCTCCATAGAGGCTGCCTCACCCATTGAGTTTCTCCAGCATTTTTGTCTACCTTCGGTTTTTACAGCTAGTGCAGTTCTTTCTTAAACAAAGTTGCAACTAGTATTATTTGTAGAAGATTACTTTTAATTTTTCATCTTTCGTTCACCCTGTTCACTGCTTAATATACACTAACTTAACATGTGATACACTAACCAATGTAATTCAGAAACTTGTTAACATACATACTAATTTATCAGAGAAACTTCTTCAATTCAAGGGTGGTGCAGCGGTAGAGTTGCTGCCTTACAGCGCCAGAGACCCGGGTTCGATCCTGACTCCGGGTGCTGTCTGTACAAAAACTAGGGGGCACATTATTATCTCAATGGGGTTAGGTTAGGTAAGGGGGAGGTGCAGCGAGACCTGGACGTCCTTGTACACCGGTCACTGAAAGTTGGCTTACAGGTACAGCAGGCAGTGAAGAAAGCTAATGGAATGTTGGCCTTCATAACAAGAGGATTTCAGTATAGGAATAAAGAGGTTCTTCTGCAGTTGTACAGGGCTCTGGTGAGACCACATCTGGGGTATTGTGCACAGTTTTGGTCTCCTAATTTGAGGAAGGACATCCTTGTGATTGAGGCAGTGCAGCGTAGGTTCACGAGATTGATCCCTGGGATGGCGGGACTGTCATATGAGGAAAGATTGAAAAGACTAGGCTTGTATTCACTGGAGTTTAGAAGGATGAGGGGAATCTTATAGAAACATATAAAATTATAAAAGGACTGGACAAGCTAGATGCAGGAAATATGTTCCCAATGTTGGGCGAGTCCAGAACCAGGGGCCACAGTCTTAGAATAAATGGGAGGTCATTTAAGACTGAGGTGAGAAAAAACGTTTTCACCCAGAGAGTTGTGAATTTATGGAATTCCCTGCCACAGACGGCAGTGGAGGCCAAATAACTGGATGGATTTAAGAGAGAGTTAGATAGAGCTCTAGGGGTTAGTGGAGTCAAGGGATATGGGGAGAAGGCAGGCACGGGTTATTGATAGAGGACGATCAGCCACGATCACAATGAATGGCGGTGCTGGCTCGAAGGGCCGAATGGCCTCCTCCTGCACCTATTTTCCATGTTTACGGAGTTTGTACGTTCTCCCCATGGGGTGATGAAGGATGTTGAAAGGGTGAATAAATGAAACAAAGTGGCCTCGTGATTATATCATCAAGGGAACATGGGACCTGGCATTTTAATGAAAGTGCAGACTTGTAAATGGAGCTCAACATGGATTTAACATTTAACACCAAAGGTGTTAATTGCTTAAGACAGGTTGAAGATTCTGTACTCAAAATAAAAGTGGCACATGGTGGGACTCGAAGGAATTGTTTTCTCTGGAACACCAGTGATTTAGTTTAAGAAAGAACTGCAGATGCTGGAAAAATCAAAGGTAGGCAAAAATGCTGGAGAAACTCTACGGGTGAGGCAGCATCTATGGAGCGAAGGAAATAGGCGACGTTTTGGTTCTTCAGCCTTTATGGGGTTGGGCGATGGGAGTGACAGGAATAGCGGGTGTCCCCAACTTGCCCAGTTCTACCGACAACTGATCTGCGGACTCCTGGTGGAGCAATACCGGCCAAGACATGCAAGCGATCCACATCCGTTGGTTTTAGGATGTGCCCCATAGCTTCTGCTGTGGGGCCATGGAGGATGGTGTGGCGTGGACACTGTCGTGAAGAGCCTGTCTCAGCTTCTATGTAAATACAATTATTAATGTATGTTTTTTTTAAATGTGGTGATTAACAACGCAAAACTATTTATTTGCAGACTAATAGAACTGTTGCAATTAGTGAAGCAAAGGCAAAGGTAGCAGAAACTACATATCAAAGCATTCTGACACTGAATAACATCCAGCTCATAGATAAAGGCACCTACGCCTGCAAGGTGCATAATAAAAATATATCTGAAAGCAAGACTAAAGTAATCGTCATTGGTAAGTAATTGCAAATTGTATAATTAAATTGAATTTATATGTTTTCACAGTGAATCACAGGGTTTTAGTAAATTCACACAAACTATCGGCATGTGATAGAAACATAGAAACATAGAAAATAGGTGCAGGAGGAGGCCATTCGGCCCATCAAGCCAGCACCGCCATTCATTGTGATCATGGCTGATCGTCCCCTATCAATAACCCGTGCCTGCCTTCTCCCCATATCCCTTGACTCCACCAGCCCCTAGAGCTCTACCTAACTCTCTCTTAAATCCATCCAGTGATTTGGCCTCCACTGCCCTCTGTGGCAGGCAATTCCATAAATTCACAACTCTCTGGGAGAAAAAGTTTTTTCTCACCTCAGTCTTAAATGACCTCCCCTTTATTCTAAGATCTTTGACAAGGTTTGATGACTGTTGTACAAAAATCAGATGAGGAGCATAAACTCCCGCAAGAATGCTGATTCACCTGCAGTTGTTAAGGGATTTAGGTCATTTTTTTGATGCATCAATTGTTTTCAATTCGTTTGGAGTTGATAGTCAAAAATCAATGACAATCAAAAATGTCTGGGGTTATGGGGAGAAGGCAGGAGAATGGGGTTGAGAGAGAAAGATAGATCAGCCATGATTGAATGGTGGAGTAGACTTGATGGGCCGAATGGCCTAATTCTGCTCCAATCACTTATGAAGATGGAGAAAGAGAATTTGTTATAGAAACATAGAAAATAGGTGCAGGAGTAGGCCATTCGGCCCTTCGAGCCTCTACCGCCATTCAATATGATCATGGCTGATCATCCACCTCAGTATCCTGTACCTGCCTTCTCTCCATATATAACAATTGGCTGTCATGTGGCACCTATAGTAATATGTTCTCTGCGTATCATCAGGGCGGCACGGTGGTGTTAGCTGTAGAGTTGCTGCCTCACAGCGCCAGAGACCCGGGTTTGATCCTGACCACGGGTGCTGTCTGTACGGAGTTTGTACGTTCTCCCCGTGACCGCGTGGGTTTTCTCCGGGTGCTCTGGTTTCCTCCCACACTCCAAACACGAATGGGTTAATAGGCTTCTGTAAAATTGTAAATTGTCCCTAGTGTGTGTAGGACGGTGTTATTGTATGGGGAACGCTGGTCGGCACGGACTCGCTGGGCCGAAGGGTCTGTTTCCGCGCTGTGTCTCCAAAACTGAACTCAACTAAAAGGATCCCGTCCGGAAATGGCATCTATCTGTGTTGTCCAGAGATGCCGCCTGAGTTACCCCAGCACTTTGTTAATCTTAACCACTGACATTCAAAATAAGCCAAGAAAATAAAAACGTATAGCTGCTCACCTATAAATCACTACATGGTTTAGGGCCAAAGTATATCACTGACATGCTTCCACTATATAAGCCTTCTAGACCGCTAAGATCTTCTGAAACCAATCTGCTAGTGATTCCCAGAGTAAATACAAAACATGGGAAAGCAGGATTTAGTTACTATGCAACAAATAGCTGGAATAAACTTCCTGAAGATTTAAGAATTGCCTCAACTTTGACCACTTTTAAAACAACACTGAAAACTTTTATGTTTACTTTAGCTTTCAGCTAAATCTTAACTACATTACACTTTTAACTTTTGCACTTTTTATAATGCATTTTTAATTTTGCTTTTCTTTTCTTTTAGTTCTTCTATTTTATTTCATTTTATTATTTCATTTATTGCATGACATGTTTTTATGTGAAGCACTTTGAGTCTGCCTCGTGTATGAAATGTGCTATATAAATAAAGTTGCCTTGCCTTGCCTTGCCTTGCCTAACATTTCAATCCTAACTCTATTTTTAGTGATGTATGTTAGTTATTAAAAAAATACTTGAAAGAGTAAAATGCAGATTTTTTTCAACTTTCTGAAAAGCTAAATTTAATCAGCTGGGCTTTCTGTGAGGATAGTCCAATTTGCTAGGAATATTTTGGGAGAATACTTCGGAGTAGGAACATGAATTCCGCGGTTGGTTTAATGGCCTGGGGCTTCAACTGTTCAACATGCTGTCCTATATTCTCACTGATATCCTTATAACTTGCTTTTATTTATTTATTTTTTTGCAGAGAAACCTTACATTTCGGCAGAGTTTAAAAAAGAGAACCCTTTGCTTGTGAAAGTTGAGCAAGGAAACGTGAGACTTCCGGTCAAAGTGAACGCATTCCCGTCTCCAGAAGTATCCTGGTAAAGTTCATTTTTCCAGGTTTTTTTCCCCCCCACAAAATTCCCATGTCATCGAAACATAGAAACATAGACAATAGGTGCAGGAGGAGGCCATTCAGCCCTTCAAGCCAGCACCACCATTCAATATGATCCTGGCTGATCATCCAAAATCAATAGGGTGCAGCAGCATCTATGGAGTGAAGGAAATAGGCAACGTTTCGGGCCGAAACCCTTCGACCCGAAACGTTGCCTATTTCCTTCGCTCCATAGATGCTGCTGAGTTTCTCCAGCATTTTTGTGTACCTTCGATTTTCCAGCATCTGCAGTTCCTTCTTAAACACATCCAAAATCAATCCCCCATTCCTGCTTTCTCCCCATATCACCATGATTCCGTTATAGGTAAGAGATAAATCTAACTCTCTCTTGAAAACATCCAGTGAATCGGCCTCCACTGCCTTCTGTAGCAGATAATTCCACAGATTCACAACTCTCTGGGTGAAAAAGTTTTTCCTCATCTCAGTCCTAAATGGCCTACCCCATAATCTTAAACTGTGACCCCTGGTTCTGGACTCCCCCAACATCGGGAACATTTTTCCTGCATTTGGCCTGTCCAATCCTTTAAAAAGTCTACGTTTCTATAAGATCCCCTTCTAAATTCCAGTGAATACAAGCCCAATCGCTCCATTCTTTCACCATATGTCAGACGTATATTTTATGTCTTCATAAAATAATGAATATAAGCGTTTGCCTTTTTTTTAAAACGTAACTGATTTTCTTTCAAACTTTCTGAAGAAGAATCTATGCAGGTTAAAAGCCCTCGGCCTCAAAGCTCAAAACATAACTTGAGTTGAATTGCAGTTCAGTTTATTGTCACGTGTACCGAGGTACAGTGAAAAGCTTTTGTCTTGTGCTAGCCAGTCAGCTGAAAGACAATACATGATTACAATCGAGCCATCCACAGTGTACAGATACATGATGAAAGGAATAACACGAATAACATAGGAAAGAACTGCAGATGCTGGTTTAAACCGAGGATACATTAAAAAAAAAAAAGCTGGAGTACTGATTTTGGATGATCAGCCATGATCATATTGAATGGCAGAGCTGGCTTGAAGGGCCGAATGGCCTATTCCTGCACCTATTTTCTATGTTTCTATGTTTCTATGTAACTCAGTGGGTCAGACTGCATCTCTGACGAAAGGGAATAGCTGACGTTTCGGGCCTAGACCCTTCTTCAGACATTCGTCTGATTAAAGGACTCAGCGGGTCAGGCAGCACCTGTGGAAGGAATGGACAGACGCCATTATGGGTCGGGACCCTTCTTCAGACTGAAGAGTCCTGGACCCGAAACATCACCTGCCTATTTCCCCCACCAATTAATTCAAAATGCCGGAGTCACTCAGCGGGACAGTCAGCATCGCTGGAGAGACAGAACGAGAGACGTCAAGACTAGTCTGAAGAAGAGTCTCGACCCGAAATGTCACCCATTCCTTCTCTCCAGATGTGCTGCCTGTCACACTGACTTACTCCAGCATTTTGTGTCTATCTTTGGTGTATACTAGCATCTGCAGTACCTTTAGCCACAAGATGTGGCCCTTGTGGCTAAAGGTATCAGGGGTATGGAGAGAAGGCAGGTACAGGATACTGAGTTGGATGATCAGCCATTGAATGGCGGTGCAGGCTTGAAGGGCCGAATGCCCTACTCCTGCACCTATTTTCTATATTTCTAAGTTACTATGTTTCTAAACCAATCAATTCAATCTATGCCGTTTACCAGTGAAGAAGGCAGATCTTATAAACACGTATTATTTCCCCAAGGGCAAGAATTTGAGGGACAATCCATTTGAATTAATTGCTAAATAGAATTGCATGTTGCAATGATTTGTAATATTCCTTTATGAAAGGAATTTACCATTTGAGTCCATGTGGATTCCATGGATTGTACAAAAAGGCTTGAGAGTCATAAATAAAACAGTACTGGTTAATAAAACGCAGTACAGCTTCCAGTTCTGAAAAGTTGCTTTACAGCATTTTTCAATGTTTACAATTATCTTTCCTCAATCCTTTCAGTACTGCTGCCATTTATGTAGTGAGAAATTGTCAATTCCAAGAATTTTTAGAATATGTTTAACAAATTTTCCACATAAAATCAAATGCCAGTATTTAACATATTTTGGCAACTTAATTTAAATCGACTGGACGTGGAAAAAACTAAATGCATAGCTTTAAAGTTCAAAGGAGATTGGTTTGGTTTGGTTTAGAGATACAGAATTTTCGTTTTCCTGTTTAACAGAAATCCACAGCTTCTTTTTTGTTGGTTTTATGCTGTAGTGAAGGAAGTTTTCAGCGCAAGGTACTCGTTTTTAAGATACAACGAAAATTTAGCCCACCGAGACGGTGCTGGCCAACAATCATCCGTCCACTAGTTCTATCCAACTTGCTAGGGATAATTCACAGAAGCCAATTAACCTGCGCGATTTTGGAATGTGGGAGGAAACCGGAGCACCTGGAGAAAACCCACGCGGTCACGGGGAGAACGTACAAACTCCGTACAGACATGCACCCCTAGGCAGGATTGAACCGGGTCTCTGGCTCTGTAAGGCAGCCGCTCTCTACCGCTGCGCCACTGTGCTGGGCAAGTCGTTTTACACAGAGAACAGCACTAGAGTCCCAGGTTCGATCCTGACCTCGGGTCCTGTCGGTGTAGGGAGTTCTCTCTCTCTCTTTTTTTTTTTCCCTTTCAAAAACCTTATTCAACACAATCATATAATGGATGGGATTTATATAGCGCCTTTCTAATACTCAAGGCGCTTTACATCGCATTATTCATTCACTCCTCAGTCACACTCGGTGGTGGTAAGCTACTTCTGTAGCCACAGCTGCCCTGGGGCAGACTGACGGAAGCGTGGCTGCCAATCTGCACCTACGGCCCCTCCGACCACCACCAATCACTCACACACATTCACACACAGGCAAAGGTGGGTGAAGTGTCTTGCCCAAGGACACAACGACAGTATGCACTCCAAGCAGGATTCGAACCGGTTACCTTCCGGTTGCCAGTCGAACACTTAGCCCATTGTGCCATCTGTCGTCCTATGATACATCACATCAAAACATAATCAGAAATTGCAATGTAACAAATAATTATTATAGTGCAACAATGCATTCATTGTTTACAATACTCTCAACCCCACGCGGTGACCAGCGCCCATTCTCCCTCTCTCTCTCTCTGAAAAATGTGATAACCTTCATGGAGTGATTGCAATTGGGATACATTGCACCAAGCTGGTTGATGTTTACTCCATCCATCTAACATGTAGTTTTGCCTTGCAGGTACAAGAATGGGAAACTCATTACCCAGAATCAGACTTGTTATGTCCAAGACCGCTATACATTGAAAATAATCTCCATATCTGAAAAGGATGAGGGGAATTACACTGTTTCACTGACCAACAAGCTGCATAACCTTCAGAAGAACATTACCATCACCCTCAGAGTCTCTAAGGATGGTAAGTCTACCTCAATCCATTCATGCCCTACTGCACGTAACACAGGACTAAAGTTGCCATTGCTTCCAAAGACAATTGAAAGACATTTGGCTGATACATAGATTTGCAAAGGTTTAGATGGATATGGGCCAAATGTGGGCAGGCTGAACTAATGTAGATGAGACATTTTGGGAAATTTGGGCCGAAGGGCCTGTTTCCGTGCTATATGGCTATATGACTCTAGAAGTGCAGAGGATTGTGGTCGCAGCCCAGAACATCACATAGAAACATAGAAACATAGAAAATAGGTGCAGGAGTAGGCCATTCGGCCCTTCGAGCCTGCACCGCCATTCAATATGATCATGGCTGATCATCCAACTCAGTATCCTGTACCTGCCTTCTCTCCATACCCCCTGATCCCTTTAGCCACAAGGGCCACATCTAACTCCCTCTTAAATATAGCCAATGAACTGGCCTCAACTACCTTCTGTGGCAGAGATTTCCACAGATTCACCACTCTCTGTGTGAAAAATGTTTTTCTCATCTCGGTCCTAAAAGACTTTGCCCTTATCCTTAAACTGTGACCCCTTGTTCTGGACTTCCCCAACATCGGGAACAATCTCCCTGCATCTAGCCTGTCCAACCCCTTAAGAATTTTGTAAGTTTCTATAAGATCCCCCCTCAATCATCTAAATTCTAGCGAGTACAAGCCGAGTCTATCCAGTCTTTCTTCATATGAAAGTCCTGCCATCCCAGGAATCAGTCTGGTGAACCTTTTCTGTACTCCCTCTATGGCAAGCATGTCTTTCCTCAGATTAGGAGACCAAAACTGTACGCAATACTCCAGGTGTGGTCTCACCAAGACCCTGTACAACTGCAGTAGAATTGTGGTCGCAGCCCAGAACATCACACAAACCAACCCCCCCCCCCCTTCCATTGACCCCATCGACACATCACGCTGCCTCGGCAAGGCCAGCAGCATAATCAAGGATCAGTCTCACCCCAGTCACTCCCTCTTCTCCCCTCTCCCATCAGGCAAGAGGTACAGAAGTGTGAAAACACACACCTCCAGATTCAGGAACAGTTTCTTCCCGGCTGTTATCAGGCAATCAAACCACCCTATCTCCAACTGGAGAGCGGTTCTGACCTACCCCAGGCTTTCAGTTTGTAGAAGAGTCTCGTCCCAAAACGTCACCTATTTGTTTTCTCCAGAGATGCTGCCTGACCCGCTGAGTTACTCCAGCTTTTTGTGTCTGCCATTTACCTCATTGGATTCCCTCAGACTGTGTTTAATCGGACTTTACAGGACGTTATCTTGCACTAATGTCGTTCCATTTATCCGGCACCTGTACAATGTGGACGGCTTGATTGTAATCATGTGCAGCCTTTCCGCTGACTGGATTTATAGTTTAATGTAGAGATACAACGCGGAAACAGGCCCTTCGGCCCATCGAGCCCACACCGACCTGCGATCCCCGCACATTAACGCAACCCTACACACACTAGGGACAATTTACACTTGTACCAAGCCAAATAACCTACAAACCTGTACGTCTTTGGAGTGTGAGAGGAAACTGAAGATCTTGTAGAAATCCCACGCGGGTCCATATAACCATATAACAATTACAGCACGGAAACAGGCCATCTCGGCCCTTCAAGTCCGTGCCGAACACTTATTTTCCTCTAGTCCCATCTACCTGCACTCAGACCATAACCCTCCATTCCTTTCCCGTCCATATACCTATCCAATTTATCCAAGCTCCGCACAGACAGCACCCGCGGTCGGGATTGAACCGGAGTCTCCGGCGCTGCAAGCGCTGTAAGGCAGCAACTCTACCGCTGCGCCACTGTGCCGCCCCGGATAGCACGCAACCTTTTCACCGTGCCTCGTTACGCGGGACAGTGATAATAAACCAAACAAAACCCGCGCCGTGTTTCTAAAACAGAAGACGGGTTTAAAAAATACGTGCTGGACATTGGGTGCAAAGGAAAGGAATGTTCCAAGCGTACGGCTGACATCAGCACTTTTCGGCTGACTGCACCCAAACACCAAGCCAGCCTATTATTTAGTTATCAGGTGCTGATTGATCTGCCGTGCACTTCTAGCATTTTCTCTTCAGATTTCATCACACATAATGATCTGGGTCAGAAGCAAAGAGCCTCAGGGGAAGTGAGTGTTATCCACACGAAAAATACTCCGTCCAAGCTGTTTTGATTTTATTAGAAGTAGCAAGCATTCCTTTGGGGAGGTCAGATACATTTTGCCAACATACTCCGAGCATTCCGCGCAGTTCTTTCATTCAACTCCAGCCCCTCGTAGTTTGGACAAGATATATTGTTTGCTCGTTGCATTACGCCTGGTTTGCTTTGCCTTCCTCTCAAAGTCATTCGCTCGAAGAACAACAAAAGGCTCTGCCAGACACGGTGAGAATAGGCAGCTTCACAATTACCAATGATTACAAGGAGTGCTTCCCCCCCCCCCCCCCCCCCCCCCCCGGGAGCTGGAGTGACTTTGTAGAAAGCGCTGTGTCCACAAGAACACTTGCCTTAAGAAACAGAGGTCTCGAACCCCAAACGTCACCCATTCCTTCTCCCCAGAGAAGCTGCCTGTCCCGCTGAGTTAAGGGCCGGTCCCACCAGCATGCGACCTGCATGCGGCAAGCGAGACCAAACCAGAAGCGGGGGCCGCGCGGGGGTCGAGTGAGTGACATGAAGTTCGAGCGAAGTCCGCGGGAAGTTCGTGCGTGACGTATGGCATCGAGGCGGCGCGTACGGCGTCGAGACGCTGCGTATGCCCGTCGAGGCGGTGCGTACGGCGTCGAGGCGGCTGCGTACGGCGTCGAGACGCTGCGTATGCCCGTCGAGGCGGTGCGTACAGCGTCAAGGCGGCTGCGGGCCGGCACGCCGTTGCCGCGCGGAATTTTTGAACGCCGTCAGTTTTTCAAAGACCCGCGCGATGTCAGGACCAGGTCCGCACAACATAGGGCTCCGGCGATCGAAGTGGGACCAGCACCGCGAGGCCGTACGGCTCAAGCGACCACGTTAGTTTGCGTTTGCCGCATGGCGTTGCATGCTCGTGGGACAGGCCCTTTAGGTCGCGCTTGCCGCATGGAGTCGCATGCTCGTGGGACAGACCCTTTACTCCAGCATCTTAAGAAACAGTCAGGCAGGCACACAAATCGGAGGTAGACAAAATTGCTGAAGAAACTCAGCGGGTGCGGCAGCATCTATGGATCGAAGGAAATAGGCAACATTTTGGGCCGAAATCTTTCTTCAGTCTGAAGAAGGGTTTCGGCCTGAAACGTTGCCTATTTCCTTCGCTCCATAGATGCTGCTGCACCCGCTGAGTTTCTCCAGCAATTTTGTCTACCTTCGATTCTCCAGCATCTGCAGTTCCTTGAACAGGTACACAAATGGGACAGGTTTGGAGGGGTATGGGCCAAACGCAGGGACTAGTGTGGATGGGGACATGTTGGCCGGTGTGGGCAAGTTGGGCGGAAGGGCCTGTTCCCACATTGTATGACTATATGATTCTATGAAGCAGGGTCTCGACCCGAAACGTCACCCATTTCTTCTCTCCAGAAATGCTGCCTGTCCCGCTGAGTTACTCCAGCGTTTTGTGTCTATCTTCGGTGTATAACCAGCACCTGCAGTTCCTTCCTACACATGACACTGTGTACACAAGACTAATGGGTTGGCAAGGTTGGGTAGGAAGGGGGAGGATGAGTTAAAAGAATATGAGGATTATAGTTTCGAAATACGGCATGGAGACAGGCCCTTCGGCCCACCGAGTCCATGCCGACCATCACACTAGTTCTACCGTATCTTATACCACTTTTCCATCCGCTCTCTGCACACGAAGGGGGGCCAGTTTACGGGGGGGGCCAATTGACCTACAAACCCGCACGCCTTTGGGATGTGGGAGTAGACCGGAGCACCCGGAGGAAACCCACGCTGTCGCAGGGAGAACGTGCAAACACACCAGCCGAGGTCAGGATCGAACCCGTGTCTCTGAGGCAGCAGCTGCACCACCGTGCCACAAAACATATGGAAGCTATGGAATTACCAATGGAACGCACTACATTTTTGTTCTGTCTAATCAGGCATCGGTTAGGCAGTGGACAGACACATATGATTATAGACACAAAGTGCCGGAATGACTCGGCCGGTCAGGCAGCATCTCTGGAGAAAAAGGATAGAGTGACGTTTCGGGTCGGAACCCCTCTTCAGACTAGATTCTGGTGAGGCTGCATTTAGAGTATAGTGTTCAGTTCTGGGCACCGTGTTACAGGAAAGATGTTGTCAAGCTAGAAAGGGTAGAGAGAAGATTTACGAGGATGTTGCCAGGACTGGAGGGTGTGAGCTACAGGGAGAGGGTGAGCAGGCTGGGTTTCTATTCCATGGAGCGCAGGAGGATGAGGGGTGATCTTATAGAGGTGTATAAAATCATGAGAGGAATAGATCGGGTAGACAGAGGAATAGATCGGTTCAGAGTCTCTTGCTCAGAGTAGGTGAATCGAGGACCAGAGGATATAGGTTTCAAATGAAAGGGAAAAGATTTAATAGGAATCTGAGAGGTAACTTTTTCACACGGTGGGCGGTGGGTGGATGGAACGAGCTGCTGGAGGTGGTAGTTGAGGCAGGGACTGTCCCAATATTTAAGAAACAGTTAGACAGGTGCATGGCTAGGACAGGTTTAGAGGGATATGGATCAAGTGCAGGCAGGTGGGACTAGTGTAGCTGGGACATGTTGGCCAGTGTGAGCAAGTTGGGCCAAAGGGCCTGTTTCCACACTGTGTCACTCAATGACACTATGACTGTTCTATACTCTCCCTCTGAAGGCATTGCTAAGCGTTTGAGCGTTGAAGTATAACTTACAACAGTAAGTCAAGTCTATTTGGTTATTTGCTTTGGCAGGGAAGAGCAGCACAGGTCAGGGAAAATACATATTATGGAGCTATGAGGAGAGTAAACAAAACATAGAAACATAGAAAATAGGTGCAGGAGGAGGCCATTCGGCCCTTCGAGCCAGCACCGCCATCATGGCTGATCGTCCCCAATCAATAATCCGTGCCTGCCTTCTCCCCATATCCCTTGATTCCACTAGCCCCTAGAGCTCTATCTAACTCTCTCTTAAATCCATCCAGTGACTTGGCCTCCACTGCCCTCTGTGGCAGGGAATTCCATAAATTCACAACTCTCTGGGTGAAAACATTTTTCCTCACCTCAGTCTTAAATGGCTTCCCCTTTATTCCAAGACTGTGGCCCCTGGTTCTGGACTCGCCCAACATTGGAACATTTTTCCTGCATCTAGCTTGTCCAGTCCTATTATAATTTTATATGCATTTAAAAGCTGGAGTTTAAACTCTACTGCTAGGGAAAGAGTATACAACCTGACATGTTGTGGATATTCCCTCACAGAAATCTCCTTTATGTTTGTGCTTCATAGACTAGACAAGCAAGTGTTCATTGCCTGGTCTATGCTGGGTTGCTGATAAGGGCATCTCAGTTGGCCTTGCTATCTGACATACCTGACGTACAGAGTGGAAACAGGCCCTTCAGCCCACCGAGTCCGTGCCGACCAACGATCACACCGTACACTAACACTATCCTACACACCAGGGACAAGTTACAATTTACAGGGGCCGATCAACCTGGAAACCTGCACGTCTTTGGATGTGGGAGGAAATACCGAGAAACTGGAGAAAGTCACATTGAGAACGTGCAAACTCCGCACAGACAGCATCGTAGTCAGGATCAGGAACTCGGGTCCCTGGCGTTGTGAGGCAGTGGTTCTACCGCTGCCGCCCCACTAGTGCTGGCCCATTGATAATAACCCACACTTGTAGCCTTCAATTCGTCCTACGTTTCTGTTAAACCACACTTGGACGCTACCAATGACCTGCCTCCGAGGGTCAATTTACAGCGGGCAATTAACCTACCAGACCACACGTGTACGGCTCACAGGCACCGGGAAGAAATTCACATGGTCACAAGGAGAACATGCAAACTCCACACAGACAGTGCCAGAGGACAGGATTGAACCCAGATTATTAGGTCATAAGCGACAGGAGTGAATCTGTGGAATTCTCTGCCTCAGAAGGCAGTGGAGGCCAATTCACTGGATGCATTCAAAAGAGCGTTAGGCAGAGCTCTAAGGGCTAGCGGAATCAAGGGTATATGGTGAGAAGGCAAGAACGGGGAACTGAATGTGGATGATCAGCCATGATCATAGTGAAAGTATTAAAAAATCAAGAATGTTTTATGTTTCGGAGAAAAGGGGAGGAAGAGCAGGAAAATGAAGAGTTATTTCAGACTTAGTTCAGATTCCCAGCATCTGCCCATTTGTTTTTTTTGTTTTGCGTTTTGACCAGTTATTTATACCCTGCCATAATTAAGTTACCATATATATCTTGTGTGGAGCAGCATGGCAATTATCTTTAGAAGTCCTCCACATTAAGCAAAGAAACTACTGCAGACTGTCAGAAAACCAATGCCAAAAGAAAATGACTTTCTGTGCATCTTTTAAATGAGAGTTGGTTCAAAACTCCAATAGATTGAGATCGGAGCTTTTCGGGGCTTTTTATAGAGTCACAGAGTGATACAGTGTGGAAACAGGCCCTTTGACCCAACTTGCCCACACCGGCCAGCATTAGTCCCACCTGCCTGTGTTTGGCCCATATCCCTCTAAACCTGTCCTATTCATGTACCTGTGTAACTGTTTGTGTGCTGAACCATTCTATGTACTGGCTGATGTATACCCCAGAATTACTGAATCACCCCTTCTGAACAACGTCACAAGTCTATTTTTGGGAGCTTGTTCTGCCCAGATTCCTGTTGAGTTCTTTACATATTACACTGGTGACTCTACTTCTAAAAGAATGTCACTTGCTGTAAAACACTTGGGATGTGTTGAAAGCCATTCGATGTTTCTTAAGCGTTGCGATAGTCCCCACCTCAACTACCTCCTCCGGCAGCTCGTTCCATACATCCACCACCCTTTGTGTGAAAAAGTCACCTCTCAGATTCCTATTATGTTCCCAATGTGGGGGGAGCCCAGAACCAGGGGCCACAGTTTAAGAATAGGGGGTAGGCCATTTTGAAACTGAGATATCTGTGGAATTCTCAGCCACAGAAGGTAGTTGAGGCCAGTTCATTGGCTATATTTATGAGGGAGTTAGATGTGGCCCTTGTGGCTAAAGGGATCAGGGGGTATGGAGAGAAGGCAGGTACGGGATACTGAGTTGGATGACCAGCCATGATCATATTGAATGGCGGTGCAGGCTCGAAGGGCCGAATGGCCTACTCCTGCACCTATTTTCTATGTTTCTATGAGGAAAAACGTTTTCACCCAGAGAGTTGAGAATTTGTGGAATTCTCTGCCTCAGAAGGCAGTGGAGGCCGATTCACTAGCTGCATGGTACGTAAAACATTAAACATTAATAATAAAACATTATTGATTAGATCGTTATACCATTATTGTATCCCGTTTATTACAACCTCTCTGCCATTCTTGTTTTCAGTCAAGCCAGAGATCGCTGATAAAATTGTGGCATCTCCAGGAGAGAAGGTTTATCATCTTGGGAAAAACTACCCACTGACATGTACGGCTTCTGGGTCTCCAATCCCCGACATCCACTGGGAGTGGCAGCCCTGCGACACGGCACTGTCCACGTAAGATGTTTTGCTGCTTCTTTCCCCTTCAACACAAGTCGCTGAAGATGGACACAAAAAGCTGGAGTAACTCAGCGGGACAGGCAGCATCTCTGGAGAGAAGGAACGGGCGACGTTTCGGGTCGGGACCCTTCTTCGAGCTCTCCTCAGGTTGACCAGTGTGGTTTTCACCCTGTGGTCTGTACCTCTTGCTTGCTGGGAGAGGGGAGAAGAGGGGGTGACCGGGGTGAGATGTGGTCTTCGTGTGTCAGGCTCCTCGATGGGGGGGGGGTCCAGAGGGGTTGAGACCCTGAGACCCTTTGTCCACAGCTCTCTGCAGCCTGTTGTGTTCCTGTGCATTGGAATTTGGCATTGAATACATCTCAGGATACAGTTGGGA
Source organism: Amblyraja radiata (assembly GCF_010909765.2). Lineage (NCBI taxonomy): Eukaryota > Metazoa > Chordata > Chondrichthyes > Rajiformes > Rajidae > Amblyraja > Amblyraja radiata. The sequence continues at coordinate 51,879,503 of NC_045967.1, forward strand.
GGATAGGAATAGCTCATGGAGTGGAATTAATCTGACAGACACACTAGGATCTAGCATGTGTGTTTCTGTTTATACTCCATAAACAGAGATCTGTGTAAATATCATTGTGTTTCTGATCACTCTGTTCCTGCCCAAGTGTTTATACTTATTACTGGGCCAAAGGATAAGGTTCTTATCTTCTCATCAACTGCTCATACTGTACACAGGTTTAGTTTAGGCACAAAATGCTGGAGTAACTCAGCGGGACAGGCAGCATCTCTGGGGAGAACTAGCTTTGTTTTAGAGATACAGCGCAGAAACAGGCCCCACGTCTCTGCCGATCAGTGATCCCCGCACACTGGCGCTATCCCAAACACACTTGGCGGACAATTTTACATTCATGCCAAGCCAATTAGCCTACAAAACCCACACGTCTTTGGAGTGTGGGAGGAAAGCGGAGCTTCCCGGAGAAATCCCACGCAGGTCACGGGGAGAACGTACAAACTCCGTACAGACAGCACCCGTAGCCGGGATCGACCCCGGGTCTCTGGCGCTGTGATGCGCCAACTCTACCCCGTGCCGCAGTTTGTCCCTGCGTGCAGACACAAAATACTGCAACAACTCAGCGGGTCAGGCAGCATCTCTGGAGAGAAGGAATAGGTGATGTTTCAGGTCCACACCCTTCTTCAGAAGTCTTCACAAGTTCATAGTTGAGGTTAGTGTTGCTTGGTGTTCAAGAGCCTGATGGTTGTCGGGGAGAAGATGTTTTTCTAGCTGGTGGTTGCTAATAAATCTTTACAAATCTTCAAAGGGGAAGAATAAGGGGGTAGGGAAACATGATATGTGGACGGCACATGTCTTATTTAATCTTAAACGCCTCAACGTTGTCACGTATCACATTTGTGTCAATGAGTTTGCATGAGAGACATATCGAAGGGCAGAGGAAGGAATTACTGTGAGAGTGACATTCAAGGGGAGAGAGGTAGCAGTGGTTTTCACCTACATGAGCCTTGAGAGCATCCTTATCTCAGCCCAACAGAAGCTGAAGGAGTCTTCCTGATGACGTACGCCTTGCTTTCCTGTTGTTGTCTGGCTTCCTCCCTCATAGAAAGCCATTCCCAGCCACACAATTGATTCTCCTCTCCCCGCCTGTAGCGTGGCAGACTTCCGCTAGGCTTCAGGGGGAAAGTTCCCTCCCTAATCTTCCTCTGGCATCAAGCTCCCACACTTTGTAATCGAGAGGTGTCCGTCGGGGAATGTAGCCGACTTGCCCGCTCCAGACTGCAGGAGTACGTGCTGAGGGACGCACTGAAGCTCGGTGCAGCCAACGCCAAGGCTCGGTGGGGGAGGACCACAGTCTACAGTCATAGAAACATAGAAATATAGAAGATAGGTGCAGGAGGAGGCCATTCGGCCCTTCGAGTCAGCACCGCCATTCATTGTGATCATGGCTGATCGTCCCCAATCAATAACCCGTGCCTCCTTTCTCCCCATATCCCGTGACTCCACTAGCCCCTAGAGCTCTATCCAACTCTCTCTTAAATCTATCCAGTGATTTGGCCTCCACTGCTTCTGTGGCAGGGAATTCCATAAATTCACAACTCTCTGGATGAAAACGTTTTTTCTCACCTCCGCTGCTCTGTCCTTCCGCTGCTGGACCTTGAGGGGCAGAGTCCGTTGGGATCACCCCTCAAACAGGGGAAGGGATGTCATCCCAGGGGGCCACATGAGAGGCAGGGTGTTTTGAGTAAGTCTGAAGAAGGGTCTCGTCCCGAAACGTCACCCATTCCTTCTCTCCAGATATGCTGCCTGTCCTGCTGAGTCACTCCAGCATTTTGTGTCTATCTTATGCTTTGAGTAAAGAAAGGTTCAAGTTCAAGTTCAAGTGAGTTTATTGTCATGTGTCCCTGATAGGACAATGAAATTCTTGCTTTGCTTCAGCACACAGAACATAGTAGGCATTTACCACAAAACAGATCAGTGTGTCCATATACCATAATATAAATATATACACACATGAATAAATAAACTGATAAAGTGCAAATAACAGATAATGGGTTATTAATGATCAGAGTTTTGTCCGAGCCAGGTTTAATAGCCTGATGGCTGTGGGGAAGTAGCTATTCCTGAACCTGGTCGTTGCAGTCTTCAGGCTCCTGTACCTTCTACCTGAAGGTAGCAGGGAGATGAGTGTGTGGCCAGGATGGTGTGGGTCTTTGATGATACGGCCAGCCTTTTAGAGGCAGCGACTGTGATAAATCCCCTCGATGGAAGGAAGGTCAGAACACGACTATGACACAATTAAACGTAAAAACACTGAAACTGCTTTGAGAGTTTTTTCAAGGTTTTTGTTCTACATTTAGTTTTCATTCTGAATAAAGTTTCATTTGGAATTTATAGAAATTAAAAATGGAACATGGCAATTTTATTTCTCCTTTCAAACCTGCATCTGCACATGGATTTAGTTTAGTTTAGTTTAGTTTAGAGTTTTAGCGCAACAAAACAATACTATACAATACAATTTATTTATTGTCATTTGAACCTCAAATGAAGTTCAAACGAAATTTGGTTTCTGCAGTCATACAACAAGAAAAGCACCAAGACACACAACTAACACAACTTACACAAACATCCATCACAGTGAATCTCCTCCTCACTGTGATGGAACAGCCCCTTCGGCCCAACGAGTCCGTGCCGACCAGCGATCCCCGCACAGCAATACCATCCTACACACACTGGGGACAATTTACAATCATACCAAGCCTATTAGCCTACAAACCTGCACGTCTTTGGAGTGTGGGAGGAAACCGAAGCACCTGGGGAAAACCCACGGGGAGAACATACAAACTCCATACAAACAGCACCTGTAGTCAGGATCGAACCCGGGTCTCTGGCGCTGTGAGGCAGCAACTCCACCGCTGCGCCCTTTTCTCGGAGTATAATTTAAAAATTGTTTTTCTCATCAAATATTATGGTTTTGCAGGTACTTTCGATTTTGATGCCTTCTGACTTATTTGTACTTATTGTTTTTTTTTTATTGTTCTTGGCAGATGTAAACCAAGCAATGATGAGAAAATTACCATCACAAATGCTGCGACAATTCTGGGCAACAAAATTCAGATTTTGCCCCAGAAAAGCATGGTGATACAGAATAAAACAAAGGTATGTGTATGCACGAGTTTGTATGGAAGTTTACGAGTGTTTGCACAGAAAATGCTGGAGTAACTCAGCGGGTCAGGCAGCATCTCTGGAGAACATATCCGTCAGAAGGGTCTCGGCAAGAAACGTCACCTATCCATGCACTCCAGAGATGCTGCCTGACCCGCTGAGTTACTTCAGCACTTTGTGTCTCTTTGTGTATTAACCAGCATCTGCAGTTCTTGCTTCCTATATTATTAGTGTTTGGTGCAGACAGGCACTAGAGCTCAAATAATTAACGCCATTTACAGAAGATTTAAGCATACCAGGGCAATAAGTATTTTTCAGGTGGAGACAAAAGGAATCCCGGGAATTGCAAATCCACTGGGTGTTATTCACCTGCTCGTTATTCCTTTCCATTCATATCCAGTGGGATATGGAAACCAAGGGATTTTGGCAATGTTTCCATCCATGCCATCGATTACCCATCTTTCCCAACGTGCAGACTCCCCCGCTGAGCCACCGTGCCACCCGCTGCACCACCGTGCCACCCGCTGCGCCACCGTGCCACCGTGCCACCCGCTGCTCCACCGTGCCACCCGCTGCTCCACCGTGCCACCCGCTGCGCCACCGTGCCACCGTGCCACCCGCTGCACCACCGTGCCACCCGCTGCTCCACCGTGCCACCCGCTGCTCCACCGTGCCACCCGCTGCTCCACCGTGCCACCCGCTGAGCCACCGTGCCACCCGCTGAGCCACCGTGCCACCCGCTGCTCCACCGTGCCACCCGCTGCTCCACCGTGCCACCCGCTGCTCCACCGTGCCACCCGCTGAGCCACCGTGCCACCCGCTGCTCCACCGTGCCACCCGCTGCGCCACCGTGCCACCCGCTGCTCCACCGTGCCACCCGCTGCTCCACCGTGCCACCCGCTGCTCCACCGTGCCACCCGCTGCACCACCGTGCCACCCGCTGCTCCACCGTGCCACTCGCTGCGCCACCGTGCCACCCGCTGCTCCACCGTGCCACCCGCTGCACCACCGTGCCACCCGCTGCTCCACCGTGCCACCCGCTGCTCCACCGTGCCACCCGCTGCGCCACCGTGCCACCCGCTGCGCCACCGTGCCACCCGCTGCTCCACCGTGCCACCCGCTGCTCCACCATGCCACCCGCTGCTCCACCGTGCCACCCGCTGCTCCACCGTGCCACCCGCTGACACTAAATTACACCATTCAGGCTGTGGGGCTTTTAGATTCCTGTTACACTTTACAAATTAATTGATAAGATGCCATTTGGCAATACTCACTCCAAAGTACCATGGAATTTGTTATCACTGATACCTGGCACAAGAACACATTTAGCCTTGAAGAAATGGTAGAGTTGCTGCCTTACAGCGCCAGAGACCCAGGTTCATTCCCGATTACGGGTGCTGACTGTACAGAGTTTGTACGTTCTCGCCGCCACCCCCATGAGTTTTCTCCGTGATCTTCGGTTTCCTCCTACACTCCAGAGACGTGCATGTTTGTAGGTTAATTGGCTGGTTATAAATGTCCCTAGTGCGTGCAGGAAAGTGTTAGTGTGCGGGGGTCGCTGGTCGGCGCGGACTCGGTGGGCTGAAGGGCTGTTTCCGCGCTGTATCTCCAAACTAAACTCAACTAAACTTTAGCTGTGATAATTTCAGTTCAGAACACCTAAAACTCACTGTTGAGTTCCTAGGCTGCCGTTATTTTGCTGCAAGCTTTGCTGAGCGACTCTGTGTATTTCAGTGCCTCAAAGCAGCAGAATTGGCCAGAGCACAACATCCCAGAGAATGGAGATAAATCTTCGATCTGCCTCTTTACACCACATTTTGAACTAATCCAAAACAGGCCGCTAGTGCTGGCCCTAAAATGCTCTTTGATCTCAAATGCTGCAAAATAGTCAGAATTCAGTCTATCTGGAAAATAGAAGCTGGCACCATTCTTTGATTGTGATCAATTTCTGCGTCTGTTTAGCTAATTTGTGGTTCTTTTATCCAGGCAAGCAACAGGCTTTGTTATTTTAGGTTTAGGGATACGGTGAAGGAACAGGTCCTTCAGCCCACCGAGTCCGCGCCGACCAAGGAACAAGGAACGGTGGCGCAGCGGTAGAGTTGCTGCCTCACCGCGCCAGAGATCCGGGTTCGATCCCGACTATGGGTGCTGTCTGTAGGGAGTTAGTACGTTCTCCCCGTGACCTGCGTGGGTTTTCTCCGGGAGCTCTGGTTTCCACCCACACTCCAACGATGTACAGATTTGTAGGGTAATTGGGCAAGTTGGGCTGAAGGGCCTGTTTCCATGCTGTATAACTATGTCCCGATTCCATAAACTTTGGCACTCCATGTGTTCTTGTACATGGTACAACCTTTCAAGTCATAGACTGACACAGTGTGGAAACAGGCCCTTCAGCCCAACTTACCCACACCAGCCAACATGCCCCAGCTACACCAGTCCCACCTGCCTGCGTTTGGTCCATATCCCTCCAAACCTGTCCCATCCATGCCGGAGTCTCGAAGAAGACTCTTTTCAGACCTCATCCCATCTCAATGGTTAAGTCACAGACTTCTTTTTAATTATACCGGCTTTTTCTGATAATGAAAGCAATTTTCGCAATGAATGAGGATTACATTAGCTACTGAGTTACAAACGAGGCAATTACCCTTCAGTGTATGAATTAAAAAAACGACTGCAAATAATGACACCACACAAAAAGCCTTTCTGGCTGCAATGTGCTGATCTTCCATATGGATAGCTAGCGTGTTTTAAGCCCCTTGCCGATTCATGTGCTTTTAAAACGTTTACGTATTTAAACATAACTCAATCCTCAAATCCTTTCGACAACAATAAAGATCAAGATCTTGAAAAGTGAGATAGATCACCAGGCCCCTGCTCCTGATTTGACTCTCAACACCACAGGCCTTTGAGCTGTTGCAATGGCAACCTCGATATATCACGGGGAGATCCCAGGGACATTTGTCAGGTATTGGTTACACAGCGCAGAGTGAAAGGGTAACAGGCAGGGATCTATGCTTCCAACACGTGGAGTTGTGGAGAAGGTGCTTGGCATTTATACAGCTCCACGAGCCGTCTGAGATACCAAATAAATCAAAACCACGTGTTGCATCAAATACTCAGCAGGTGGGACAGAATCTGAAAGGTGAAGATGGATTAACGTTTGAGTGAAACCTTACCCAGGTTTGGACATCTCGTGTGGAATGGTAATTGCTTTTAGAGGCGAGCAGAAGCACACATTTCCTGAATTTTACAGCAGAAATCCAGGATATATCGAGAGAAACTGTGGCCGGCTTGATTTTAATCTTGGCAAGAGAGAGCTAGATAGGGCTCTTAAAAATAGCGGAGTCAGGGGATATGGGGAGAAGACAGGAACGGGGTACTGATTGGGGATGATCAGCCATGATCACATTGAATGGCAGTGCTGGCTCGAAGGGTCGAATGGCCTACTCCTGCACCTATTGTCTATTGTCTATTGTCATAGAGTTATACAGTGTGGAAACAGGCCCCACCGGCCAACATGTCCCATCTGCACCAGTCCCACCTGCCTGCGCTTAGTCCTAATCTCTTCAAACCTGTCCTATCTGTGTACCTGTCTAACTATTAAACGTTGGGATAGTCCCTGCTTCAACTACTTCCTCTGGCAGCTTGCCCCATACACCCACCACCTTTTTGTGTCAAAAAGTTACCCCTCAGATTCCTATTAAATCTTTTCCCCTTCACCTTGAACTTATGCCCTCTCTGGTCCTCGATTCACCTACTCTGGCCAAGAGACTCCAAGAGGCATCTACCCGACCTATTCCTCTCATGATTTTATACACCTCTATAAGATCACCCCTCATCCTCCTGCGCTCCAAGGAATAGAGACCCAATTGTAAATATGAGTCAATCAATAATGTGTCAACCAGAAGGCCTTTGGAGGCCACATCATTGGATATTTTTAAGGCAGAGGTTGATAGATTCTTGATGAGTACGGGGTGTCAGGGGTTATGGGGAGAAGGCAGGAGAATTCATTTAGGAGGAAGAGTGAGTGAATGGTGGAGCAGACTTGATGGGGGCCGAATGGCCTAACTCTGCTATTATCACTTAAGAACGTGAGATTATGAATCATTTTGGATCCCAGCAAGCTTTCCACCGTTGGCATAAACGTTCACACCTGGTGAAAGAGATTAATGTATAAAACTAATATAATACTCCGATTCTTTTTCTGTTTCCTAGATTGTGAGCAGACTGACAGTTATTGAAAGCAAGGTCTCGGGGATTTATTACTGCTTGGCTTCCAACAGACTCGGCGTGGACAGGAGACAAATTAACTTCTTTATTACAAGTAAGCAATTGTCTTCCATCCAATGAAATCCAATTGTCTGCTATCCAATGAAATCCAATTGTCTGCTATCCAATGACATCCAATTGTCTGCTATCCAATGACATCCAATTGTCTGCTATCCAATGCCATCCAATTGTCTGCTATCCAATGACATCCAATTGTCTGCTATCCAATGACATCCAATTGTCTGCTATCCAATGACATCCAATTGTCTGCTATCCAATGCCATCTGCAAAGATCCACAATTAACGGTTTGCTGGTTGCACCGCATTTGCCAGTTTAGTGATTTTAGTGGAGGGAACCAACCTTCGCTCAGTCCGCTTGGGCTACCCGATCCCCCCGGATATTAAATACTCGGAAGCATTTTATCGGGATGCATCACAGCTTGGTTTAGGAACAGCTCCATCCAAGACCACAAGACATTGCAGCGGATTGTGGAGGCAGCCCAGACCGTCACACAAACCAACCTCCCTCCCATTGACTCCATTTACACCTCACGCTGCCTCGGCAAGGCCAGCAGCATAATCAAGGACCAGTCGCACCATGGCCACTCCCTCTTCTCCCCTCTCCCATCAGGCAACGGGTACAGAAGTGTGAAAACGCACACCTCCAGATTCAGGGACAGTTTCTTCGGAGCTGTTATGAGGCAACTGAATCATCCTACCACAACCAGAGAGCAGTGCTGAACTACTATCTGGTGACTGCTATCTGGTGACCTTGATCGGACTTTGCTGGCTTTACCTTGCACTAAACATTATTCCCTCATCATGTATCTGTACGCTGTAAATGGCTCGATTGTATCACCATTGTGCCGCCCGATATTGCTTCATCAGATAGCATACAAACAAAAGCCTTTCCCTGTACCTCTGCACATGTGACAATAACAAACCTAAATGGGCAGCATGGTTTGGGTGGCATTGGCGGGACGGTGGTGCAGCGGTAGAGTTGCTGCCTCACAGCGACAGAGACCAGGGTTCGATCCTGACTACGGGTGCTCTCTGTACGGAGTTTGTTCTCCGTCCCCGTGACCTGCGTGGGTTTTCTCCTAGATCTTCCGTTTCCTCCCACGCTCCAAAGACGTACAGGTTTTGCAGGTTAATTGGCTTGGTATAAATGTAAAATGTACAATGTAAATTGTCCCTAGTGTGTGTAGGATAGTGTTAATGTGCGGAGATCAATGGTCGGCGCGGACTCGATGGGCCGAAGGGCCTGTTTCCGTGCTGTATCTCTAAACTAAACTGAACTAAAATAAACTAAATCTAAAAGTCATTTCCATTCTTTCAAAAGAGGCGTGGATCCTGTTCAGGTTAATATTGTTTTCCAGAAAAACGCCCATCAACTTACCCACTCACAAAGATACTATCAGCATGACAACCACAACTACTGTGTCATGACTGAGTATTGTTAGCATTTTTTTTAAAATAACACAAAAACTGACATTTTCAATTGAGTCTAGAGCGTTATTCGAGTTTCTGGGATTTCCTGTTATGCCGTTCCACAATATTGCCCTTTGGAGCCTGAAATAGACTTGACTTCGCAAACGATGTGCGCCATTGTTAAGCTGTTGGATGCCATCCAAGGGTGGTACTTGGTGTAGAAGAATTGATGGCACCAGCGTTGCTATTTGAAGCTGCTAATTCTGAGATGTATTCTCTGCTATATAAGGAGCGACAGCATTTTCCTGAGCAGAGAGATCTTTAGATATCCCGAAACTCAGATCCGGATCATATCTGAAATGGACCACTCCTTCAGTTGATCATATACTGCAGCCAAACATTAAGCAAACAACTTTATAGACTCCCTCACCCTCAACAATAACTTATACAAACTTTAATATTCCGGGATAAATTCCTATCTTGTACACAAAATGTTTACGATTGACACAAAATGCTGGAGTAACTCAGCGGGTCAGGCAGCATCTCTGGAGAAAAGGAATGGGTGACGTTTTGGGTCGAGACCCTTCTTCAGACGGAAGGCATTAGACAAACTTTAGACATTAACAGCATTGCTATGAATTACACTTCTTAAGACTGAAGAAGGGTCTCGACCCAAAGTGTCACCTATTCCTTTTCTCCAGAGATGCTACCTGTCCTGCTGAGTTACTCCAGCATTTTGTGTCCATCTTTGGTGTAAACCAGCATCTGCAGTTCCTTACTACACATTTAGTACAGAGTTAAATTCAACCAGGAAATAATTTACCAGTTAGCACAGTGATGGAGCTATTAGAGCCGTAATAATATGGACCTGCAGATGCTGGTTTATACTAAAGATAGACACAAAATGCTGTGTCAACGGGTCAGGCAACATGAACAGAAATATTATTCCTTTACCAAACTTTAGACATTATCAGCTTTACTAGGAATTTTTTCAACCCTTTGCTACAAATTATATTAAAAGATAAATTGCTACATTAGATATAATTACAGGCCACTGTACTAACAGAAATCCATAAGACTATAAGACCTAGGAGAAGAGTTAAGGGGCTGTCCCACTGTACGAGTTTACACAAGAGATCCCCCAAGTTTAAAAAAAAATCAAACTCGTGGTAAGTACGTAGAATGTACGCAGCGGGTACGTCGGAGCTCGGGACGTCTCTTAGCGGCTCGTAACGCTAACGGCAGGTACTCGGGAAACGCGGTAAGCTCGTGAAGTTTTTTCAACGTTGAAAAATGTCCACGAGAGCCCAGAGTACCCACGAGCGGCTATTACCGTAATTCTCCGAGTTAGGTGAAACTCGGGAGAACTCTAAAATGACCTCGTACAGTTGACAGGCCCTTTAGGCCATTTGGCCCATCAAGTCTACCCCACCCTTCGATCATGGCTGATCTATTTTTCCCTCTCAACCCCATTCTCCTGATTTGATTTTACCGGTTTGAATGCGAATCAAAGCATTTCACTGTGTCTAGGTACACGTGACAATAAAGTAACGTTGAATCTTTCACCCTGTAACCTTTGACGCCTTTACTAATCAAGAACCTATCAATATCCTCTTTATCAAATACCCAAAGTCTTGGTCTCCACAGCCGTCTGTGGCAATGAACTCCACAGATTCACCACCCACTGGCTAAAGAAATTCTAAAGAAACTCTCCCATAACTGGAAACAACCTCTCCTCATTATTAGTATCTTAACTTCCAAATGCAAATTACCAAATCTATCATCAGCTTCCTTGTTATTGTTACATGCTCAGAACTATGAACATTCCAGGTTTAACCTACCTATTAGGCTCACTGCACAAATACAATTGACTTCTCTTAGAAAGGGAAATTGTCACTTATGAGTGAATGTTAAGGGTCTGTCCCACTTGAGCGTCATTTGCGCGTCATTTACGCGACATAATTTACGCGTCACGACGCACGACGCACGCATGGCGAGCATTACGTGCGCATGGCGCGTGGTGGCGTAGGCAGTGACTCGTGGTAGCGCACGGCGGGGATTTTGGGATTCTCAAAATCTGCGCGCGCCACCTGCATGATGCACAAATGACGCCCCAAGCGGGACAGGCCCTTTAGAAACTGCACCTTAACTGACAGACAAAACAGGAAGCAACAATTTGGAAGAGTAATGGTGACACATTTGGAAAACGATGTTCAAAGTGGCAATGAAGACGTACTTCACCCGTGTTACTCTCTTCATCTGGAACATTGTATTAGCATTTTTGATTGGTTACAAAGTCAAGGATTGGCCAAACTTATTAAGTCTGAAGATGGGTCGCGACCCAAAACGTCTCCCATCCTTTTTCTCCAGAGATGCTGCCTGATCCACTGTATTATTCCAGCTCTTTGTGTCTTTCTTATTTATTAAGAGTGGTTTTTTTTAGTTCTTGGTTTTTACTTCAGTTCAGTTTAGTTTATTGTCACGTGTACCGAGGTACAGTGAAAACCCCCTGTTGCATGCTAACCAGTCAGCGGAAAGACAACACGTGATTACAATGAAACTATTACAGCGTTCGTAGATGCTGGAAAATCGAAGGTAGACAAAATTGCTGGAGAAACTCAGCGGGTGCGGCAGCATCTATGGAGCGAAGGAAATAGGCAACGTTTCGTTGCCTATTTCCTTCGCTCCATAGATGCTGCCGCACCCGCTGAGTTTCTCCAGCAATTTTGCCTACCCAAGCTATTACAGTGTATAGATACATGATAAGGGAATAACGTTTAGTGCAAGGTCAAGCCAGCAACATCCGATCAAGGATAGTCCAAGGATCAACACTGAAGTAGATAGTAGTTCAGGACTGCTCTCTGGTTGTGGTAGGATGGTTAAGTTGCCTGATAACAGCTGGGAAGAAACTGGTCCTGAATCTAGAGGTGTGCGTTTTCACACTTCTGTACGTTTTGCCTGATGAGAGAGGGGAGAAGAGGGAGTGGCCGGGGTGCGACTGGTCCTTGATTTTGCTGCTGGCCTTGCCGAGGCAGCGTGAGGTGTAAATGGAGTCAATGGAAGGGAGGTTAGTTACCATCCAAGTCAAGTCAAGTTTATTTGTCACGTACACATATAAGGTGTGCAGTGAAAGTGGCAATGTCTATGTTAACAACAATGACCTCAAAGGTCTGGGTATATTTCCAGACCGTGAGTGAACAGGCAGAGTACAACGTCACCCATTGATAGGGAGGCAGATCTAATCTTATTTACCAAGAAGGCTTATTCAGATACTTGTGGAAAGTTGGCTGTGCACATAAGGGAGTGGAAATTAAAATTAATTTGACAATGGTGACATTTTGAGGGCAGCCTGCTAACGTGGAAAGGCTAGGCACATGGCCTGTCAAGAGTCGAGTGTTAGTCATATGCACAGACAAACGAACAATGAAACTCACAAGTAAGTGGGTCATTGGTTAAAGTGATCATGGCTTAATTAGGATAGCCATCCGTCTCCCAGTATTTAATCCAGCCAAATTATAAAGATGCATTTCATGCAATTTTTAAATCTATTCTTCAGAAAGGAGACAAAATAATGCCACGGCAAAGAGCATCGTGTGGATAGATGAGAATTTAATTTCCTCAGCAAGCTCACTGCTTAGAAATGCAAGTTTCCTCTTCTTATAAAGATATGTTCGTAACGCCACATTGTAATTCCAATATGGCGGGACTGTCATATGCTGAAAGAATGGAGCGGCTGGGCTTGTACACTCTGGAATTTAGAAGGATGATAGGGAAACTTATTGAAACATCTAAGATTATTAAGGGTTTGGCCACGCTAGAGGCAGGAAACATGTTCCCAATTTAGGGGGAGTCCAGATCCAGGGCCACAGTTTAAGTATAAGGGGTAAGCCATTTAGAACTTCGGATGAGGAAAACTTTTTCACACAGAGAGTTGTGAGTCTGTGGAATTCTCTGCCTCAGAGGAAGGTGGAGGCTGGTTCTCTGGATGCTTTCAAGAGAGAGTTAGATAGAGCTCTTAGGGATGGCGGAGTTAAGGGATATGGAGAGAAGACAGGAACGGGGTACTGATTGTGAATGATCGACCATGATCACATTGAATGGCGGTGCTGGCTCGGAGGGCCGAATGGCCTACTCCTGCACCTATTGTCTATTGTCAATGAATAGGGTCATTGAATTGAAAAGATAAATTATGAAATAGCTATCAATCCATTTTTAAATGGGTTTTTAAATAATCCCAACTATTCTAAGACGACAAACTTAAGTTTGCTTGGTTTAGAGATATAGCATGGAAACAAGCCGTATGTACCACTGAGTTTACGTTGATATTCGATCACCCGCACACCAGCTCTAGGTTATCCCACTTTCTCATCTATTCACTGCACACTAGTGGCAATTTACAGAAGCCAATTAACCTACAAACCTGTACATCTTTGGAGTGTGGGAGGAAACTGGAGCACCCGGTGAAAACCCACGCAGGTCACAGGGAGAATGTACAAACTCCGTACAGACAGCACCAGTAGTCAGGATTGAACCCAGGTCTCAGGCAGCAACTCCACCGCTGTTCAGAGTGAGGGAAGTTACTTTTGGTGAAAGACCTATATGTCACCTCTGTGTTTCTTGTCTGTGTCCATTTCGGATTAGATCAGTCCGATGTCCTGCACCTCGAGGCAGATGCCACCACGTCACGGACACAGGGAGAGGATCTGAATCTCATCTGCTGGGTCAGAAAATACTACGGGAAGGAGGTGACGTGGTATTACCAGTCCTTTGAGAATTCCCTCCAGGTTCAACTGGATCTTTTCACCCAAAGAATTGAAGGAATCTACTCCAGGAAGTTGGTTCTCCATCTCAGAAATGTGACGAAAAACCACAGTGGCATTTACAAGTGCAAAGCGATGGACGTGACCTGCGGCAAAGAGTGTGAGAGGCACACTATTGTGCACATAGAATGTAAGTTTTATACACCACGTAAATGCACGATTCATTTTCAATTAAGCACCTTTCAAAACCCCCTGTTTAAGAAACAACTGCAGATGCTGGAAAAATGCCACGATTACTAGGAGGTTTTGAAGGTAGACAAAAACGCTGGAGAAACTCAGCGGGTGAGGCAGCATCTATGGAGCGAAGGAATAGGTCGAGACCCTTCTTCCGAAACCGACCCTTCTTCAGAAACATGACCCGAAACGTCACCTGTTCCTTCGCTCCATAGATGCTGCCTCACCCGTTGAGTTTCTCCAGCATTTTTGTCTACCTTCAATTTTTTCCAGCATCTGCAGTTCTTTCTTAAACATTTTGTCTACTCCACTGCGAACTCACCTCAAGGTATGCCTACTCTGAAGGAGTTCAGCTCCTCTCTCCGAATGAAGAAGGGTCTCGACCCGAAACGTCACCTATTCCTTCGCTCCATAGATGCTGCCTCCCCCGCTGAGTTTCTCCAGCATTTTTGTCTACCTTCAAAACCTCCTAGTAATCGTGGCAGAAGCAAAGAACGGCGGATGCTTTGTGGCTGCGGTGCTGGTTCGAAGGGCCGAATGGCCTACTCCTGCACCTATTTTCTATGATTCTATGTGCTGGAGTAACTCAGTTCAGCTTAGTTCATTGTCACGTGTACCGAGGTACAGTGAAAAGCTTCACGATTCTATGATATCCCCCAGGCCCCCACCACCCTCTTCCCCACGCATCTCCTTTCATCTCCCAGCTTAAAACTATGCCCTGTAGTATTTGTATTTGATTTTTCCATCTTGGGAGATGAAGAGTGTTTTATTGTCATATGTACCGAAACAAAACAATTACATTCTTACTTGTACGTAGCAGCATAACAGGCTTGCAAACTCCATCCGCACTCATTAGATAATATAATTAATAAACATAACAAAGTTCAATAGATTTAAAAAAACTCTGCAGTAAATGAAACAAAGCCAATCCCACAAGTCCCTAAATGCAACCAAGATAGCATTAGTTGGAGTTTGTGGTGTTCAATAGCCTGAAGGGCCTGTCCTACTCGGGTGTCATTTGCCCGTAATTTACGCGACATCATTTACTTGTCACGACGCATGAGTCGTGACGCACATGTGACATGCGCATGGCGTGCATTACGCGTGCATAGTGCGTGGTGACGTAGGCAGCGCACGGCACCCCAGGATTTTGGGATTCACAAAATCCTCGCGTGCCACCTACGTGACGCGCAAATGACGCCCAAGTGGGAAAGGCCCTTGATGGTTGTTGGGAAGAAGCTGCTCTTTCACTAAAAATACCGCTATCGTCTCTGCCTCCACCTCTACCCATGGCAGCAGGTTCCAGGTACCTTGAGTTTCTGTGTAAAAACATTTGTCCCGCTGATCGCCTTTAACCTTGATCATTCTCATCATAAAGCCATGTCTTCCAGCCTTACACTTTCCCACCCAGGGGGGAAAAAGGTTTTGACTGTCTACTCTATCTGTGCTGACTATTGAGATTGAACAAAGCATTTATTTGCCTTTTCTCTGTGACGTTGCAGCTAAGACTGTCCCAGTTCTGCAGAAGAACCTGACCAACATGGAGGTGAACAGTAGCAGCACCGTGGTCCTGTACTGTAATGTCACAGGCCGACCTTCCCCCACCATCTCCTGGTACAGAAATGAAAAACAGGTTCTTCCAGCTTCAGGTGTGTTGAGCAAAATTTATTTTCCATCTCTGTTCCTGTGACAGGTCATAAGGGCGGCACGGTGGCGCAGCAGTTGAGTTTCTGCCTTACAGCGCATACAGCGCCAGAGATCCAGGTTTAACCCTGACTATGGGTGCTGTCTGCACGGAGTTTGTACGCTCTCCCCGTGACCTGCCTGGGTCCTGACATCCCAGACTAATTCCTGGGATGTCAGGACTTTCATATGAAGAAAGACTGGTTAGACTCGGCTTGTACTCGCTAGAATTTAGAAGATTGAGGGGGGATCTTATAGAAACTTACAAAATTCTTAAGGGGTTGGACAGGCTAGATGCAGGAAGATTGTTCCCGATGTTGGGGAAGTCCAGAACAAGGGGTCACAGTTTAAGGATAAGGGGGAAATCTTTTAGGACCGAGATGAGAAAAATAAATTTCACACAGAGAGTGGTGGATCTCTGGAATTCTCTGCCACAGAAGGTAGTTGAGGCCAGTTCATTGGCTATATTTAAGAGGGAGTTAGATGTGGCCCTTGTGGCTAAAGGGATCAGGGGGTATGGAGAGAAGGCATGTACAGGATACTGAGTTGGATGATCAGCCATGATCATATTGAATGGCGGTGCAGGCTCGAAGGGCCGAATGGCCTACTCCTGCATCTATTTTCTATGTTTCTATGTTTGTCCGGGTTCTCCGATTTCCTCCCACACTCGAAAGATGTACAGGTTTGCAGGTTAATTGAAAAATTGTAAATTGTCCCTCGTGTGTGTAGGATAGTGTTGATGTGCGGGGATCGCTGGTTGGTGCGGACTCGGTGGGCCGAAGGGCCTCTTTCAGCGCTGAATTTCTGAAGTAAAAAGGGAAAAAAGTGAACCAGGGAGAGGAGGGCGAGAGTTTGGGGCCTGTTTCAAGATGGCCGACTTTCCACACTGTATCTCTCTAAACTAAAGTAGAATTCATGAGGGGAGACTTTGCTTACTCAATAAAAGGAAAGATGGTTTAGAGGTCCCGCAAAGTTTTGTCCAATTGTCCCTCAAACCTGACCATTCATGTTTTGACACAAACTTAGCAAACAGGAAGATCGTTCACAACCTTACCTTCTCGAGTTTCCGGATGAAAAGAGTGATTAAAAGCCAAGAGTGTGGTGATTTGGTGGACCGAAAGGCCTTTTTCTAAAGTATAATCGGCAAGTTGGTCATGAAGCAACCGAGGAAAACCTTTTTCAATCAGAGAGTTGTGAATCTGTGGAATTCTCTGCCACAGAAGGCAGTGGAAGCAATTCACTGGATGTTTTCTAGAGAGAGTTAGATTTAGCTCATAAGGCTAACAGAATCAAGGGATATGGGGAAAAAGCAGGAACGGGGTACTGATTTTGAATGATCAACCATGAACATATTGGGCCGAATGGCCTACTTCTGCACCCATTTTCTACATTTCACAATCTTCTAAAAAATCAAATCTCCTACCTTCCATCCAACATCTGGGATCTCAATCGAAGGGCCGAATGGCCTACTCCTGCACCTAATTTCTATGTTTCTATGTTTCTACGTTTCAATGGTTCAATGGTTTGTTTATTATCACGTGTACCAAGACACAATGAAATACATTTTTTTGCATACAGGTCAGTAAAATTATTACCATACCTAAGTACAATCCCCGATATTTAAGAGTCATGGAGTCCTAGAGTGATACAGCGTGGAAACAGGCCCTTCGGCCCAACTTACCCACACAGGCCAACATGTCCCAGCTACACTAGTCCCACCTGCCTGCGCTTAGTCCATATCCCTCCAAACCTGTCCTATCCATGTACCTGTCTAACTGTTAAACGTTGGGATAGTCCCAACCTCAACTACCTCTTCTGGAAGCTTGTTCCGTACACCCATGATCAGCCATGATCATATTGAATGGCGGAGCAGGCTCGAAGGGCCGAATGGCCTATTCCTGCACCTATTTTCTATGTTTCTACCCTCTGTGTGAAAAAGTTACCCCTCAGATTCCTATTAAATCTTTTCCCCTTCACCTTAAACCTGTGTCCTCTAGTCCTTGGTTGCCCTACTCTGGGCAAGAGACTCTGTGCATCTACCCGATCTTTTTAACTGGAAAGAAAATGCGGTAAAAGGAGTTATTAAAGCTCGATTTATTTGTACACTTCTTTGCATCGCGAAACAATGTTAGCTGCCCACCAGCTTTTATCATCTCCAGCTTTTAACCATCTGTGAATGGTATTTCAAGCATGTCAGACAGCTGTGAAAGGGATTATCTGCTCTTTCACTTGAGGACCATCGAGACAACATTTCTCAGAACATCTTTTCAGAGTTCACAGTGCAAACCGTTGCCTCAATGTTGACGGTTTCTATGCCAAAGTCACATTCTCCATGAACTTTGGCCCATGTTCACCAAGATTTACTTTATAAGAGTGGTAGTACTTCATATTGTGTGCAAAATCTTGAACTATTTTTACATGGAAAGCATATAAATATTATTTAAGAAGGAATTGCAGATGCTGGAAAATCGATTGTGTTGTATTGTGAACTCAACTCAGCTTTTATTTATATAATAATAATAATAATGGATGGGATTTATATAGCGCCTTTCTAATACTCAAGGCGCTTTACATCGCATTATTCATTCACTCCTCAGTCACACTCGGTGGTGGTAAGCTACTTCTGTAGCCACAGCTTCCCTGGGGCAGGCTGACGGAAGCGTGGCTGCCATTCTGCGCCTATGGCCCCTCCGACCACCACCAATCACTCACACACATTCACACACATTCACACACAGGCAAAGGTGGGTGAAGTGTCTTGCCCAAGGACACAACGACAGTATGCACTCCAAGCGGGATTCGAACCGGCCACCTTCCGGTCGCCAGCCGAACACTTAGCCCATTGTGCCATCTGTCGTCCCAATATATCATCAAGGGAAGACAACAAAAGGAAGACAAACAGGAAGTGGACCCGTTGGGTCCCATCCCCTCAACGTGTGGTTGCGGGTTATTGTCACTTTTGCAAAAAAACTCTTTAAGATGACTAACAGTAGCACGGCCGTTTCTTTTGTAAACCCACAGGTATATCTTTGGAATCGGGAAGCAAAACGTTGATCATTGAGAGGGTTGAACATGATGATGAAGGAGTGTACAAATGCAAGGCGACAAACGAGAAGGGGACGGTGGAAACGTCAGCGTATATATCAGTTCTAGGTGAGACCTGCTGGAGTAGCCTTTCCTTCTCCATGTCGAGAATGAGCTGCCAGAGGAAGCTATAGAAGAAACAATTATAACTTGACTGTGATGGTATTTGGACGGATATATGTGTAGGAAGGAACTGCAGATGCTGGTTTACACCGAAGATAGACACAAAATGCTGGAGTAACTCAGCGGGACAGGCAAAATCTCTGGATAGAAGGAATGGTGACGTCTCGGTTCGAGACCCTTCATCAGACTTATGGATAGAGTGTAGAAGGATATGTGCCAAATTTAGACAAATAGGACTCGCCCACTATGCCAATTTGACAATATGCCAGTTCACAGCATGGAAACATGCCCTTGAAACCAATTTGTCCATACTGACCAACATGTCCCATCTACATTAGTCCCATTTGCCTGTGTTTGGCCCATATCCCTCTAAACCTGTCCTATCCATGTACCTGTGTAACTGTTTCTTCAACGTTACGATAGTGGCTACCTCAACTACCTCCTCTGGCAGCTCGTTCCATGCACCCACCACCCTTTCTGTAAAAACATTACCCTTCAGGTTCCTATTAAATCTTTCCTCATTAAATATGTCCTCTGGTTCCGAATTCCCCTACGCTGGGCAAGAGACTTTGTGCGCTTAACCCCATCCATTCTTCTCAATGATATAATGGTGTTGAAAGATCGGGGGAGAAGGCAGGAGAATGATAGAGAAAGATAGACCAGCCATGATTGAATGGTAGAGTGGACTCGATGGGCCAAATGGCCTAATTCTGCGCTATGACTTGTGGGCTTCTGAACCACAGGTGCTTTTCAATTCTGGGGAATGTGAAACCAATTTCCGTGAAAATATGATTTTCACAATTTATTTTTACATATTTTTCTACCTTAGGCGCTGAGGAAAAGTCGAACTTGGAGCTGATCATCTTGGTGTGCACTGGAGTGGCGGCCACACTCTTTTGGCTTTTACTCACTCTTTTCATCCGGAAACTGAAGAAGGCAAGTCCGTGAACCATCTTCGCGTTGACTAAATTTATGTCACAAGTCGAGCGGTCAAGTTGCGGGAAAATTGGACAAAACTTTGCGCCATCTCTAAACCATCATTCCTTTTATTGAGTAACCAAAGTCTCCCCTCGGGGAAAATTCGACTTTAGTTTAGAGAGATACAGAGCAGAAACAGGCCCTTCGGCCCACCGAGTCTGCAACGACCAGCGATCCCCCGCACACTATCACACTATCCTACACACGCTAGGGACAATTTACATTTATATCAAGCCAATTAACCTACAAACCTGTACATCTTTGGAGTGTAACACTTTTTCACACAGAGTTGTGAGTCTGTGGAATTCTCTGCCTCAGAGGGTGGCAGAGGCCAGTTCTCCGGATACTTTCAAGAGAGAGCTAGATAGGGCTCTTAAAGATAGCGGAGTCAGGGGATACGGGGAGAAGGCAGGAACGGGGTACAGATTGTAGATGATCAGCCATGATCGCATTGAATGGCGGTGCTGGCTTGAAGGGCCGAATGGCCTACTCCTGCACCTGTCGTCTATTGTGGGAGGAAACCGGAGCACTTGGAGAAAACCCACGGGGAAAATGTACAAACTCCGTACAGACAGCACCCGTGGTCAGGATTGAACCCGGGTCTCTGGCGCTGTGAGGCAGCAACTCTACCGCTGCGCCACCGTGCCTCACTATCCTGGATCCTGCCCCTAACCCTGCTAGCTTCAGTGTCATTATAAATGTAACATTACGTCAGTTGAAACCTTGAACAGAATTGCCAGGCGTAAATCTAGTGACATTTACCAATTTAGACATAGAAACATAGACAATAGGTGCAGGAGTAGGCCATTCGGCCCTTCGAGCCTGCACCGCCATTCAATATGATCATGGCTGATCATCCAACTCAGTATCCCATCCCTGCCTTCTCTCCATACCCCCTGATCCCTTTAGCCACAAGGGCCACATCTAACTCCCTCTTAAATATAGCCAATGAACTGATCTCAACTACCTTCTGTGGCAGTGAATTCCACAGATTCACCACTATCTGTGTAAAAAATGATTTTCTCATCTCGGTCCTAAAAGACTTTCCTCTTATCCTTAAATTGTGACCCCTAGTTCTGGACTTCCCCAACATCGGGAACAATCTTCCTGCATCTAGCCTGTCCAACCCCTTAAGAATTTTGTAAGTTTCTATAAGATCCCCCCCTCAATCTTCTAAATTCTAGCGTGTACAAGCCGAGTCTATCCAGTCTTTCTTCATATGAAAGTCCTGACATCCCAGGAATCAGTCTGGTGAACCTTCTCTGTACTCCCTCTATGGCAAGAATGTCTGTCCTCAGATTAGGAGACCAAAACGCAGATTAGGAGACCAAAATTTATAAGAGTGACAGGAACAGTGGCTTTTCCTTGCATATATACTTCAATCCAAGCACACATCACATAGAGGATTTTGCCACCACTTTACTGGTCTGAAGTGGATTAGCTAATTCACCACAGGCGAGAGGTGACACGTCCATGATGTGTTTCACTCCTTTACTAAGCCGCTGGATGCTTTTACACTGAGCTATTCAGGCAGTGCTCCCTTGGTGTGAACTGACGAGAATCCATTACCTCTTTGCAGCCACGCACAGCGGATGTTAAAACTGGGTATCTGTCCATCATAATGGACCCAGACGAAGTGCCTTTGGATGAGCAGTGTGAACAGTTCCAGTACGACAGCAGTAAATGGGAGTTCCCCAGAGACAGACTCAAACTCGGTAAGTACGGCACGTATACAGAGAACACACTCTGGAAGAGATTGTCACAATATGACCTACATTTTGGCAACAGATTCTTCTTTGTCTCTTATGACAATAGACAATAGACAATAGGTGCAGGAGTAGGCCATTCGGCCCTTTGAGCCAGCACCACCATTCAATGTGATCATGGCTGATCATCCCCAATCAGTACCCCGTTCCTGCCTTCTCCCCATATCCCCTGACTCCGCTATCTTCAAGAGCCCTATCTAGCTCTCTCTTGAAAGTTTCCAGAGAACCGGCCTCCACTGCCCCTCTGAGGCAGAGAATTCCACAGACTCACAACCCTCTGCGTGAAAAGGTGTTTCCTCATCTCCGTTCTAAACGGCTTACCCCTTATTCTTAAACTGTGGCCCACTATGATGCCTTGAGCTTTGAATTCACCCCTTCAATTTAGGTGGCAAAGTCCAAAAGTCCAAAGTCTAAAGCAGGCAATATGTGAACTTGGTCATCTAGCTCAACCAGTAAATTAGCTACTTATTGACTCATTTATTTTAGATGTTGGGCATCATTTTGTAAAGTTCACTTCATCTTGAGTGCTACCTGATATTTCATGTTGCATTGTATCACATTACAACATAGAACATGGAAAAGTACAGCACAGGAACAGGCCCTTCGGCCCACAATGTCTGTGCCGAACTTGATGCCAAGATCAACTACTCTCATCCGCTTGAACAAGATCTATTTGCATTTCCTCTCACTTCCCGATGACATGCGGTTTTGTAAGTTCA
This sequence comes from Amblyraja radiata, assembly GCF_010909765.2. Lineage (NCBI taxonomy): Eukaryota > Metazoa > Chordata > Chondrichthyes > Rajiformes > Rajidae > Amblyraja > Amblyraja radiata. The sequence goes on from NC_045967.1 coordinate 51,901,697, forward strand.
TCAGCCTCTCTAAAATTGCCCCAAATATGTAGGGAGTAGATGAGAAAGTGGGATAACATAGAACCAGTGTGAACGGGTGATCGATGGTCGGCATGGACTCGGTGGGCCGAAGGGTCTGTTTCCATGTTGTGTCTTTCAATCAGTTCAATCTACACAATCACCCAGTTAGACCAAATCTTGAAATTCAAGATCCAAGAGAGTTTATTGTCATGTGTCCCTGATAGGACAATGAAATTCTTGCTTTGCTTCAGCACAACAGAACATAGTAGGCATTGACTACAAAACAGATCAGTGTGTCCATATACCATTATATAAATATATACACACATGAATAAATAAATTGATAGTGCAAATAATAGATAATGGTCAGAGTTAATGTTCAGAGTTTTGTCCGAGCCAAGTTTAATAGCCTGATGGCTGTGGGGAAGTAGTTATTCCTGAACCTAAATTCCTAAATTCCTGAATTCCTAAATTCAGCTGACGGTTTCCTCCATTAACTCAACCTTTCCCCAGGTTCCGAAATATTATCTTGCTATTTGTTTCCTGCGTGATTCCTTTGCCTACCATCCATTACTCATCCATTACTTGCTCCAACTAATCTTCCCTTCCGGTTTCTTCATTGTTCAGGATAGCAGCAAGGTTAACAAAGCCAGGTCTTATACACCTATAACTGTACCACTCCATCCCAGCATATTGTTCGAGCATAGCTGTAAAATGCCTCTGTTTAACTGAACCCATCTCTCTCTTAATTGACCATAGGGAAGACTTTGGGTCATGGCGCGTTTGGCAAAGTGGTGGAGGCATCTGCCTTTGGGATCGATAAGTCATCAACCTGTAAAACTGTGGCTGCAAAAATGTTAAAAGGTATGCTTCTGCACACTCAGCGCATTGCCAATCCATGGAGACATGGCGGTTATTAAAGGCAGCTGCTCTTTCTCGACTGCGCAAGCAGTACTAGTATCTTCTGGGCATTTAACTGTGGTTGTGGTATTGTTGCTTCCCCGACAACAGTTATAGAGTCATAGTGCCATTCAGCGTGGAAACAGGCCCTTCGGCCCAACTTGCCCACTCCCACCAACATGCCCACTCTACACTAGTCCCGCCTGCCTGCGTTTGATCCATATCCGCCCAAGGTGGGTGGTGTCTGTATGGAGTTTGTGCGTTGTCCCTGTGACCTCGTGGCTTTCTCCAGGTGCCCCAGTTTTCTCCCACACTCCGAAGATGAAAAGGTTTTGGAGGTTAATTGGCTTCGGTAAAATTGTAAGTTGTCCTCTAGTGTGTGTAGGATAGTGTTAGTCTATGGGGATCACCGGTTGCGCAGACTTGGTGGTCTGTAGGACCTATTTCTGTCCTGTATCTCTGCACTAAAGTAAACTGAACATGCTGGTTAACACACAAAAGGAATGCTGGAGTAACTGAAGTCTGAAGAAGGGTCTCGACCCGAAACGTCACCCGCTCCTTCTATCCAGAGATGCTGCCCTGTCCCGCTGAGTTACTCCAGCTTTTTGTGCCTATTACTGGCAAGATCTCTGGAGAACATGGATAGAAGCCTGAAGAAGCGTCTGGATCCGAAATGTCCGAGATGCTTCCTGTCCCGCTGAGTTACTCCAGCACTTTGTGTCCTCAAGCCTTCATGCACTGTTGAACGTATCAGTGGCAGGTCCAAAACTAGACATTTGTTGGCCGCTCATGAACGGAATACTTAATCTGCCTTAGCAACCAGCAAACAATCTCCAGCCAAAGAGGGGTTTGGATATTCAGTTTGCCCTGCGGCTTCAGATTTTATCTCTCTTATTAATCTCACCTTCCTGCATTTCCTTCACAATGCATGGGATAAGAGCCCGTGTACTGAGGTGAATCTTAGTCAATGTGTCCTCATCAGGAATTCACACAATAGCAGGCGTTCGTTGAGAGGTTTTGGATTTAGTACAAGGTTTGTAGGTATGACTTTCTGTGCGGCTGTCACAAGAACCAAACTTACAGTCGATCTCATTCTCTTCCAAGATTCTTCGGAATAGATATGTTTTCTTTGCCAATCTGGCAAGAGCCACCTCACAGGGAGACAAATTCTAACCTAGCAACGTAACCAAGGAATTCTCACCACGATACCGCTGGATTGTTTTAGTTTATAGTTTCAGAGATGCAGCGTGGAAACAGGCCCTTCGGCCCACCGAGTCCGCGCTGGCCGGCAATCACCGTGTACTAACGTTCTATCCGGCACCATAGGGCCAATTCATCTACAAACCAGCACATCTTTGGAATGTGGAAGGAAACCAGGGGACCCGGAAAAACCCACGCAGGTCACGGGGAGAACGTGCAAACTCCGTACAGGCAGCACCCATGGTCAGGATCGAACCCGGGTCACTGGCGCTGTAGGGCAGCAACTCTACCCACTGCGCCACCGTGCCGCCTATGGTCGCAGAATGGGGTTTCCGATGCTGGCCTGGCTAATTGCACTCTCAACATCCCCATTCTCAGTTAGTGCATTATTTGAAGGTTAATGCCCCTGTCCCACTTAGGAAACCTGAACGGAAACCTCTGGAGACTTTGCGCCCCACCCAAGGCTTCCGTGCGGTTTCCGTGCGGTTCCCGGAGGTTTTTGTCAGTCTCCCTACCTGCTTCCACTACCTGCAACGTCCAGCAACCACCTGCAACCTCCGGGAACCGCACGGAAACCTTGGGTGGGGCGCAACGTCTCCAGAGGTTTCCATTCAGGTTTCCTAAGTGGGACAGGGGCATAACATCCATGTATTCTGTTGAACCTGAGTGTAAGAAAGAACTGCAGATGCTGGTTTAAATCGAAGGTAGACCCAAAATGCTGGAGTATCTCAACGGGACAGGCAGTATCTCTGGCTGCCTCACCTGCTGCGTTACTCCAGCATTTTGTGTCTTCCTGTTGAACCTGAGTACTTATTGGTGGAAGTGACAAGATCACGGCAGAAATCTTATCATTTTCATTGTTCTGTTATCCTTCTAAAAACAGCATTGCAACCTTGACTTTTGCACTCTGCTTTGTAACAGAATAAACACTGCTGTCTGCTATTGTGTTTGCTCATTGAAATCTCACTTTCCCACAGAGGGGGCCACTGCCAACGAGTGTAAAGCCCTTATGTCAGAGCTGAAAATCCTCATTCACATCGGCCATCATCTAAACGTGGTGAACATACTGGGAGCGTGCACCAAGTCCGGAGGTAAGACTAAACATTACACCCTCTGCTCCAATACACATGATCAAGCTACCCCTCTTCTTCTGAAGTAGGGTCTTAAGTCTGAAGATGGGGTCTCGACCCAAAACGTCACCCATTCCTTCTCTCCAGAGCTGCTGCTGCCTGTCCCGCTGAGTTACTCCAGCATTTTGTGTCCCTCTTCTTACAACATGTGTAGGAAGGAACTACACTGAAGATAGACCCAAATATTGGGGTAACCCGGCGGGTCAGGCAGCATCTCTGGAGAAAAGGAATAGGCGACGTTTTGGTTCGAGACCCTTCTCTCGGTCTGAAAAAAGTCTTGAACCGAAACGCCAGCCTATTCCTTTTCTCCAGAGATGCTGCCTGACCCACTGACTTACTCCAGCGGTTTGTGTCCCGATTCATACAATGTTCCACCCTCTCATCCTAACAACAACTAGAGAGTGGCCCTGAGCTACTATCTACGTCATTGGAGACCCTCGGACTATCTTAAATCGGGCTTTAGGTACTGGACTTTATCTTGCACTTAACATTATTCCCTTTATCCTGTATCTGTACACTGTGGACGGCTCGATTGCAATCACGTGTTGTCTTTCCACTGACCGTTTAGCAGGCAACAAGAGCTATTCACTGTACTTTGGTACAGATTGCAATAAACTAAACTAAAAGGAAGGATAACATGAAATAATTAACAATGTAAATAATTGCATCCATCGTTATAGTCCAGATCAACTATGAAAGCTTTTCACTGTTCCTCGGTACACATAACAATGAACTAGTCAGGTGGAGTCATAGTGTCGTAGACTCCCACAGCATGGAAGCAGGCCCTTCAGCCCAACTCGTGACCATGATGCCCCATCTAAGCTGGTCCTACTAGCCCGCGTATGGCCCACACCCCTCTAAATCTTTCCTAACCATGTACTTGTCCAGATGTCTTTTAAATGCTGTTTTGGTACCTGCCTCGACTACCTCCTCTGGCAGCCCATTCCATAAACCCGCCACCCTCTGATTGCCCCTTAGGTTGAACCAATTTGTACTGGAGATTGGAAACAAGGAACTGCAGATGCTGGTTGACACAAAAAAGGCACAAAGTACTGGAGTGACTCAGCGGGACAGGCAGCATCTATGGAGAACACGGATAGGTGGCTTTTCAGGTCATGGCCTTTCTTCCTGACCTGAAACATCACCCATCCATGGCCTCCAGAGATGCTGCCTGTCCTGCTGCGGTACTCCAGCACTTTGTGTCCTTTTGTGTCAACCAGCATCTGCAGTTCCTTGTTTCCTCATCAATGTCGTCGGGGTCATGGGTAGATTTACAGTGAAAGACTGATGATGGAAGCAAGGAACTGCAGATGCTGGTTTACAACAAAAAAAATGACACAATGTGCTGGAGTAACTCAGTGGGTCAGGCAGCATCTCAGCAGGCCAGGTCATCCATGGAGAAGTTGGATAGGTGACGTTTCGGGTTGAGACTGTTCTTTAGATTCTGAAGAAAGGCTTTGTGACCTTTTTTGGTAACATGATGCTGTTTGCAGGAATGCTCCTTGGCAAGTCCTCTGGGATAATTAATAAATCAATACATTTCATGCATATTATCTCATCTTTAAATAGCCAGAAATCCTTTTATCTCAGCATTTTAAAAATCTGCCTAACATTATGCCCTTAAAAAGACACCAACTGCTTGTGTAACTCAACGGGTCAGACAGCATCACATGAGGACATGTGGCGCAGCGGTAGAGTTGCTGCCTTACAACGCTTGCAGCGCCGGAGACCCGGGTTCGATCCCGACTACAGGTGCTGTCTGTACGGAGTTTGTACGTTCTCCCTGTGACCTGCGTTAGGTTTTCTCCAAGATCTTCGGTTTCCTCCCACATTCCAAAGACGTACAGGTTTGTAGGTTAATTAGCTTGGTATAATTGTAAATTGTCCCTAGTGTGTGTAGGATAGTGTTAATGTGCGGGGATCGCTGGTCGGTTCGAACTCGGTGGGCCGAAGGGCCTGTTTCCGCGCTGTATCTCTAAACTAAACTAAACTGAACTAAACTCAGTCTGAAGAACGGTCTCGACCCGAAACGTCACCTATTCCTTCGCTCCATAGATGCTGCCTCACCTGCTAATTTTCTCCAGCATTTTTATCTACCTTAAACTGATCTAAAGGTAGACACAAAATGCTGGAGTAACTCAGCGGGTCAGGCAGCATCTCCCATTCCTTCTCTCCAGAGATGCTGCCTGACCCGCAGAGTTACTCCAGCTTTTTGTGTCTACCTTCGATTTTATCCAGCATCTGCAGTTCTTTCCTACACATACACTAAACTAAACATGGATAGGCGACGTTTTGGGTTGGGACCCTTCTTCAGAATCTTCAGGTAATGAAGATTTCTGGCAACTGAGTAAACAAGTCAACTATTTTTATGTCAACATAAGCATTGTGTTTCCTATCTTGTTCCTCACTTCCTAGCCTAGGACAAGATAACATGAGGGCTCTCTGTAAATGTAGGCATTACATTGTTCGCTTAATAGGATTTCCTGATAGCAGATGTCCTTGACCCACCCAAGGTCAAATTGTTTCCTTTACAAAATTAAACCTTCTGAAAGGGCATGTCCAATGATATCAATCTAAGTTTCAAGTACAAACTTAAGAATATTGCTTCCTGAACCTCCAGCTCCAATATTTTTTTTGTTTTATCAGTTGATAATATACTTGAGAGAGAGAGATTCTGCATCATAGAAGACATCTCCTGTTTCCTTAGAATAGAAGAAATTGCCCAGAGTCGGGGAATCGAGGACCAGAGGACTATGGTTTAAGGTGAAGGTGGAAAAGACTTAATAGGAATGTGAGGTTTAAGAAAGAACTGCAGATGCTGGAAAATTCGATGGTAGATAAAAATGCTGGAGAGACTCAGCGGGTGAGGCAGCATCTATGGAGAGAAGGAATGGGTCTCGACCCGAAACGTCGCCTATTCCTTCGCTCCACAGATGCTGCCTCACCCGCAGAGTTTCTCCAGCATTTTTGTCTACCATAGGAATGTGAGGGGTAACTTTTGCACACATAGGATGGTGGGCTTATAGAACGAGCTGCCGGACAGGGACAATCGCAACTTTTCAGAAACAAGCTTGTGTGGACCTGAGATCCCGAGAGCGATGCCGTCTGGAGCTATGCTCCTGGTAGGGCCACCCATGGCGGTCAGGTCGAGGGGGAGGTCTCTGACAAAGAGCAATCCAACCAAGACCTCAACGGTGGAACAGGCGGAGGACGGTGGCTGACCTTAGTGGAGCATCACAACAGCTGGGAAGGCGGATGAAGGCTGCAGCAGAAAAGGGTCTCCGGTCGTCTTGGACTCCATGCCACTGGATCCTGACCCAGATCTGTCAAGGACCGTGTGGTGGCTGTCTGTGCACCAGTCTCCCCACGTTAAACAAAGTCACGCACTGGTGTCCTCCAACCCTGGAGACACCCATGGTCAGCCATGACTGAAGGGGGCCTAAGAAGAAGACACAGATCTGACATATTGATTTTGTTTTTCTGTCTCTATGAATGTTGCCGAACAGCTGAACAACACAAGAGAGGTACACCTTAGTAACATGGAGAATAATGCCAGTTTTCAATAAGTTAATACGTTCTAGCAGAATTAGGCCATTCGGCCCTTCAAGTCTACTCCGCCATCAAGCCTACTCCGCCATTGTCTACCAGGAATTGAACTAATAATCTCATCAATATGCTATGAGCCGCGCATCTCATGCTTGATATATTAATCTTGTGCGTATGTGCGTTCTTGCGTGTACATACATACACACACACACACTTATATACACGACAAAGTGTATCTATACATACATACACACACACACAGACAGAGACAATGGCTGATCTATCTTTCCATCTCAACCCCATTCCCCTGCCTTCCCCCCCATAACCCCTGACACCCGTACTAATCAGTTTTGTGCTTATTATTTTTATTTCAGATATATCCAACATTTTCAGAGTTTTTTTTATTTTCATTGTGCATTGTCCAGTTTGCCACCTACTCTGCTGTTTGTTGGAATCTGAGTCTTTTTTCCTTACTGTGTCGGAAAGGACTGCAGATGCTGGTTTACACCGAAGATAGACAAAAAAATGCCGGGGTAACTCAGCAGGACAGGCAGCATCTCTGGATAGAAGGGATGGGTGACGTTTCGGGTCGAGACTCTTCTTCAGTCTGACGAAGGGTCTCGACCTGAAACATCACCCATTCCTTCTCTCCAGAGATGCTGCCTGTCCTGCTGATTTACTCCGGTATTTTGTGTCTATCCTATTTCGTTACTATCTGATATCAATGTTTCCTCAGGCATAATCTGCCAAATCAAGTTCAAGTTCAAGTTCAAGTGAGTTTATTGTCATGTGTCCCTGTATCGGACAATGAAATTCTTGCTTTGCTTAAGCACACAGAAAATAGTAGGCATTTACTACAAAACAGATAAATGTGTCCATATACCATGATATAAATATATACACACATGAATAAATAAACTGATAAAGTGCAAATAACAGAAAGTGGTTATTAAAGAAGAAATAATATTATATTATCAAGAAGAAATGCTTCCCAGAATTAAATTAACTTTTTTGCAATCAAGATGACAGTTTTAAACCAATCTTCCTTTTGTTGGCGAGCTTGGGTAAACGCATAGACTATAAACATTCCCACAAGACGAATAATTCTCTAAGATTAGTTTTTAACTGTGATGGTTTTTCTTGGCAGGCCCTCTGATGGTGATTGTGGAGTACTGCAAGTATGGAAATCTGTCCAACTATCTCAGGAACAAAAGAAATGATTTCATTTTCATCAAGGTAAGGCTACAGAAAGACTGAACATTCATTGTTATTCTGCCTAATGACCCAAAAACTGCAATTAATAAACTTTTTATTTTACCAAAGCCAGCCACCACCTTGTGACCAGCTCCATGCTGGTTAACTCATTGTTGTAAGCAATGATTTGGAATAAAACTGATTGGAAAACTGTTTTAGGAATTAACTAATTGAGGGGCAGCACGGTGACGCAGCTGGTAGAGCTGCTGCCTCACAGCGCCAGAGACCCGAGATCCATCCTGACCTCGGGTGCTGACTGTGTGGAGTTTGCACGTTCTCCCTGTGACCGTGTAGGTTTCCTGCCGGGTGCTCTGGTTATCTCCCACATCCCAAAGACGTGCGGGCTTGTAGGCCCTCTGTAAATTGTCCCCTGTTGTGGAGGGAGTGGTTGCGAGGGGCCTGTGTCCATGCCTTATCTTTCAATCAAGCAATCAAACGACTAAAGGAGTTGAACTAGTAACTCAGCGGGTGAGGCAGCAACTATGGAGAGATGGAATAGGCAACGTTTCGGGTCGAGACCCTTCTTCAGACCAAAGAAGGGTCTGAGTTTCTCCAGCATTTTTGTCTACCTTCGATTTTTCCAGCATCTGCAGTTCTTTCTTAAACAAGGAATTGAACTAATAATCTCATCAATATGCTATGAGCCGCGCATCTCATGCTTGATATATTAATCTTGTGCGTATGTGCATTCTTGCGTGTACATACATACACACACACACACTTATATACACGACAAAGTGTATCTATACATACATACACACACACACAGACAGAGACACACGCACACCCAATACTGTATATATATATATATATATATATACACATATATATACATATATATACATACATGCACAGTTACACACACGCACAAACATATATATATATATATATATATATATATATACATATAGGTGTGGGACATATATAGGTTTGTCCTGCCCCCTCCCCTGACAGATCCTCTGAAGAAGGGTCTCGACCCGAAACGTCACCCATTCCTTCTCTCCAGAGATGCTGCCTCACCCGCTGAGTTCCTCCAGCATTTTGAGTCCACTTCGATTTAAACCAGCATCTGCAGTTCTTTCTTACACATATATATAGGTGTGTGTGTGTATATATAAGAAACCATACATAATCAGATACTCAAGCTTCTGTCAGAAAATCATAAAAAGTAGGAATACACAACAAAAAGAACATCTTGGCCAGCTCATACAAAGTAGGGGTAAGTAGTGACCAGGGACATCCTGGCCAACTAACATCTGACTTCTGGCCAGGATCTCATGAAAGTGTGGCAGGTAAGGAGAGTTCAGCTGGTGCACACATGGACAATATCTGCTCACTATGTTTCACTCTCCCCTGATCCGCATTGAACACACCTGCCTGCCCGTTGCTCTGTCATTTAGAAACCCATTGTCCGTTTTCAGTGTCAGAAGAACGTCAACCAGCTTGGCGACGACACGGGCGCGGACTTGATGGAAAGTACAAAGCGCCGTCTGGAAAGTGTGGCCAGCACAGGAAGTTCCACCAGCTCCGGCTTCGTGGAAGATAAGAGCTACAGTGACGCGGAAGAGGAAGAGGAAGGTAGGGCATCTTCCTTCCTCATGTTTACTGCTCTGGGAAAAAAATGCAATCGCCACGGTTGTTCCCATTAACCTGGCGTGACTCTCTGAATAAAGAAAACTATCGCAAGAGTAGTTTATTCAACAACGATGGATTTGTGAATGGTTTTAAATAGACCTGCGTAAGGATCAAAACATCCTCTTTGACTTTAAAGTTGTGGCGGGCTGCCCAGGGAAATCCAATAACACTGTGTGTTTATGCAATCATTGATAATCTCGTCCCCATTGTCAGTAAACAATGTTCTCAAGAGTAAATAGACCCAATGTCACTTGATTCCGTTAGCCCGAAGAGCTAAATCTAACTCTCTCTGGAAAACATCCAGTGAATTGGCCTCCACTGCCTTCTGAATTCCACAGATTCACAACTCTCTGGGTGAAAAAGTTTTTCCTCATCTCCGTTCTAAATGGCCTATCCCTTTTATTCTTAAACTGTGGCCCCTGGTTTTGGACTCCCCCAACATCGGGAACATGTTTCCTGCCTCTAGCGTGACCAATTCCTTAATAATCTTATATGTTTGAATAAGATTCCCTCTCATCCTTCTAAATTCCAGTGTAAAGCAGCCCAGTCGCTCCATTCTTTCAACATATGACAGTCCCGCCATCCCGTTTAGTTTAGTTTAGTTTAGAGATAGGTTTAGTTCAGGTTTATTATTACCACATGTACCGAGGTACAGTATAATGCTTTGTTTTGCATGCTATCCAAAGATCAGATAACATTATACACAAATGCAATCGCTAAACTCAAGTACAATAGGTAGAGCAAAGGGGAAGATAGAAAGTGCAGAATATAGTTCTCAGTGTTGTAGCACAGCAGTTCCATGGACAAGTCCAAAGTGCACAATGGGGTAGAGGTGAATCGGACTCAAGCTTATGGAAGAACTGTTCGGAAGCCTGATAACAGAGGGGGAAGAAGCTGTTCTTGATAGGCACAAAAAGCTGGTCCGGCAGCAGGTCAGGCAGCGTCTCTGGAGAAAAGGAATAGTTGACGTTTCGGGTCGAGACCCTTCTTCAGACTGAGAGTCAGGGGGAGAGGGAAACTGGAGGTATGAAGACGTACAAAGAACAAATGAATGAAAGGTGTTAAAAAAGACAGATCATGGCGATGGGTCCCCATCTGCTCTTGCAGACCAGTAACAGGCCAGAGTGGACGTGGACAGGATGTTTCCACTAGCGGAAGAGTCTAGGACCAGAGGGCACAGCCTCGGAATAAAAGGACATGCCGTTAGAAAGGAGATGAGGAGGAGTTTCTTTAGTCAGAGGGTGGTGAATCTGTGGAATTCATTGCCAGGGATGGCTGTGGAGGCCAAGTCAATGGATATTTTTAAGGCAGAGATAGATAGATTCTTGATTGGTACAAATGTCACTGGGTTATGGGGAGAAGCAGGAGAATGGGATTGAGAGGGAGAGATAGATCAGCCATGATTCAAGACAAGTCAAGTCAAGTCAATTTTATTTCGATAGCACATTTAAAAACAACTCTTGTTGACCAAAGTGCTTTACATTGGTATCATTGCATGGCAGAGAATATTTGATGGGCCGAATGGCCTAATTCTTCCCCAAGAACTTATGGACTTATGAACAAACAAGTGTCACACTGAGGAAAGTGCATCAACCAAGCTCCAATGGACATGGAAGCAAGAAGTACCAGTGTGATTGCATTGTTGTACACACATCATTGGGACAATGGAACACATAGACAATCTAATGAATACCTGGTGCTTGGCAGCAATTTGCTGAATTGCTACAATACCATATTCAGAATGGGAGCTGACCAGTGTAATATTGATCTGCCATGTTTATTTATGAAACGATTGCATCTCTCCATCTTGTTACCCATCTTGGTTCTGTTTCACAGATGCTGAAGATCTCTACAAACGACCCCTAGCCATGGAGGACCTGATTTGTTACAGTTTCCAAGTAGCAAAGGGCATGGAGTTTTTGGCTTCAAGGAAGGTAAGCTGTGTCCTGATCACCGAATAGTGAAAGGCCTGGATAGAGTAGATGTGGGGAGGATGTTTCCACTAGTGGGAGAGTCTAGGACCAGAGGCCACAGCCTCAGAATTAAAGGATGTTCATTTTTGGAAGGAGATGAAGATGAATTTCTTTAGTCAGTGAGTGGTGAATCTGTGGAATTCTTTGCCACAGAAGGCTGTGGAGGCCAAATCAGTGGATATATTTAAGGCAGAGATATATAGATTCTTGATTGATAAGGGTGGGGAGAAGGCAGGAGAATGGGATTAAGAGGGAGAGATAGATCAGCCATGATTGAATGGTGGAGTAGAATTGATGGGCCAAATGGGCCTAATTCTGCTCCTATCGCTTGTGACCTTACGATTTAAAGTTTCAACTGGAAACATTGCCACTTTTCCTTCCATAGATTCCATAGGTTTTCTCCGGGCGCTCCGGTTTTCTCCCACACTCCAAAGACATTCGAGTTTGTAGGTTAATTGGCTTCAGTGAATTGTCCCTAGTGTGTAGGATAGAACTAATGTACGGGTAATCATTGGCCAGCATGGACTCGGTGGGCTGAAGGGCCTGTTTCCACGTTGTATCTTTAAACTGAACGAAACTAAACTAGTACATTCTCCCTGTGAACGCGTGGGTTTTCTCCGGGTGCTCCGGTTTCCTCCCACACTCCAAAGACGTACAGGATTGTAAGTTAATTGTGAATTCTCCCCAGCGTGTAGAGTAGTGCTAGTGTACGGGGTGATTGCTGAACTCGGTGGGTCAAAGGGGCTGTTGTATCTCTAAAGTCTAAAGGAACAATCGAATAACATTGACTCTGGGTGAAAGCATCTGAAACCTGTGTTTTAATCCAGTGCATTCATCGAGACCTGGCAGCACGGAATATCCTCTTGTCTGGAAACAACGTTGTGAAGATCTGTGATTTTGGCCTGGCTCGTGATATTTACAAAGATCCGGATTATCTGCGAAAGGGAGACGTAAGTCGATCGGACGCCAACTTGCGATCACTGTAAATCCCGTTGCTTGCTGCCTGTTAGTAACAACCTTGTGCTTCTTCACAGGCCCGGCTCCCACTCAAGTGGATGGCACCAGAGTCTATATTTGATAAAATCTACACAACCCAGAGCGATGTCTGGTCTTTCGGAGTGCTGCTGTGGGAAATATTTTCCTTGGGTAAGCCTGGCGAAACAAAGATCAGCAAAGAATGTTTAAGTTGCATGAGGCCGCGTGTCACAAAGCAAAAGGCAAAGCCAACTTTGCAATGAAGTTAGACCATGTTCATAGGATATACGCATATACATTTGCCATTGTGTACTGTACATACTCACAGGTTCGTAAGTCATAGGAGCAGAATTAGGCCCATTGAGTCTACTCCGCCATTCAATCATGGCTGATCTATCTTTGCCTCTCAACCCCATTCTCCTGCCTTTTTCCGATAACTCCTGACACCCGTACTAATCATTAGGGGCCTGTCCCACTCGGGCCTCATTTGCACGTCATTTACGTGACATAATTTACGCATCACAATGCACGTGATGCGCGCATGGCGTGCATGGAGCGTGGTGAGGCATGTTGGCGTAGGCAGTGATGCGCGGTCGCGCGCGGAGCCCCAGGATTTTGGGATTCACAAAATCTTTGCTCGCCACCTGCGTGACGCGCAAATGACACCCAATTGGGACAGGCCTTTAACCTTTCCATCACCGCTTTAAATATACCCAAAGACTTGGTCTCCTCAGCCATCTGCGGCAATATATTCCACAGATTCACCACCCTCTGGTTTAAGAAATCCCTCCTTGTCTCCTTTCTAAAGGCACGCCCTTTTAATCTGAGGCTGTGCCCTCTGGTCCTAGACTCTCCCACTTGGTGGAACCATCCTCTCCACATCCACTCTCTCCAGGCCTTTCACTATGGAGGAAGTTTCATTGAGGTCCCCCCCTCATCCTTCTAAACTCCAGCGGGTACAGGCCCAGTGCCGTCAAACGCTCATCGTACGTCAGCCCAATCATCCCTGGGATCATTCTCATAAACCTCCTGTGGAACCTCTCCAATGCCAGCACATCCCTTCTCATATATGGGGCCCAAACCTGCACACAGTACTACAAGTACAAAGGTACACAAAAATGCTGGAGAAACTCAGCGGGTGCAGCAGCATCTATGGAGCGAAGGAAATAGGCGACGTTTCGGGCCGAAACCCTTCTTCAGACTGATGGGGGGTGGGGGGGAGAAGGAAGGAAAAAGGGAGGAGGAGGAGCCCGAGGGCGGGGGGATGGGAGGAGACAGCTCGAGGGTTAAGGAAGGGGAGGAGACAGCAAGGGCTAGCAAAATTGGGAGAATTCAATGTTCATACCATCCGGAAGCAAGCAACCCAGGCGGAATATGAGGTGCTGTTCCTCCAATTTCCGGTGTTGCTCACTCTGGCAATGGAGGATACCCAGGACAGAGAGGTCGGATTGGGAATGGGAGGGGGAGTTGAAGTGCTGAGCCACCGGGACTTCAGGTAGGTTATTGCGGACTGAGCGGAGGTGTTCGGCGAAACGATCGCCCAACCTCCGCTTAGTCTCACCGATGTAAATCAGCTGACATCTAGAGCAGCGGATGCAGTAGATGAGGTTGGAGGAGATACAGGTGAACCTTTGTCGCACCAGGAACGACTGCTTGGGTCCTTGAATGGAGTCGAGGGGGGAGGTGAAGGGACAGGTGTTGCATTTCTTGCGGTTGCAACGGAAAGTGCCCGGGGAGGGGGTGGTACGGGAGGGAAGGGAAGAATAGACAAGTACAGTCTGGCCAGTGCCTTATAAAGATAGCATAATATTCTGTTGTATCTATTGTGCTGCTACAAGTAAGAATGCCATTGTTCTGTTTGGGACATATATCACTCTTGACTCTTGGCTCCACCAACATCAATAGGACCAGGAGTGACGAGGGGAATGCTACCAATGGTTAGCCAGAGAAATCACAAACGTTTGTTTTTTAATCTCAATTATGTATTCGGTTATTAATTGGATAAGATAGAAAAAGTTCTAAAAATCTGGGGGGGAAGTCCAGATGTGACTTTAGTTTTTTGTATAAATTGATAATATTCACGTGTCACGGTAATGTTGATTTGCTTTTGTTGTATTGATTCCTGGCCTTGATTATGGCCACATTGAGTTATTGATTCTGACAATTAATCAAAACATCATGTGCGCTTTCCTCCCTCTCTCAATGAATCACATTTAGCACGCTGGCCAGGAATGCAGCTTAAAAGCGTACAAACTGGGACCATTCAGTGTCTTTAGAGATATTCCAACTCCCCGTGCATTCAGCTTAGGTTGGTTCTCCACTATGTTTCAGTTTAGTTTAGAGATACAGTATTGGAAACGGGACCCTCGGCCCATCAAGTCCACGCCAACTGTCGATCATCCGTTCACACTAGTTCTATGTTGTCCCACTATCTCCTCCACCTCCTCCGCACTAGGGGCAATTTACAGATGGTTTACAATTTAAAGACAATTTAAGGTGCTCAGAACGCTCATAAAATGATGGAAATACTCAGCTGGTCAAGCAGCATCTGTGGGACAGAATTGACTGCTTTCACAAATATTATTCGTGGGACGGCACGGTGGCGCGGAGGTAGATTTGCTGCCTCACAGCGCCAGAGACCTGACTTTGGTCCTGACTACGGGTGCTGGCTGTACGGAGTGTGTATGTTCTCCCTGTGACCGCGTGGGTTTTCTCCGGGTGCTCCAGTTTCCTCCTATATTCCAAAGACGTGCAGGTTTGTAGGTTGATTGGCTTCGGTAAACATTGTAAATTGTCCCTAGTGTGTGTGAGATAGTGTTAGTGTTAGTGTGCGGGGATCGCTGGCCGGCCTAGACTCATTGGGCCAAAGGGCCTGTTTCCGCGCTGTATTTAGTTTAGTTTCGTTTAGGGATACAGCACAGAAACAAGGCCCTTCGGCCCACTGGGGCATCCGGAGGAAACCTATGCAGTCACGGGTAGAACGTGCAGACTCCACGCAGAGAGTACCCAAGGCCAGGAATTGATCCCCGGTCTCTGGCACTCTGAGGCAGCAGCCCTAGCAGTTGTACAACTGTGCCGTCATGTTCGAAAAAAAACACTTTGAAAGATGGAACAGAACTTGACTGTCTCCGATTATATTCTAGCTCTGTCTGCTTTGTTGTTTCTTTCTCCCAGCTAACAATGATCTATTCTCCATTTTCCATGAGCTGCATCCCCTTTGTCTCATTTTCACACCCTACACTTCCTTGTCTCTGTATCTCCCTCTAACTCCTGACTTCAGTCTGAAGAAGGGTCTCGACCCGAAACGTCACCCATTCCTTCCCACCAGAGATGCTGCCTGTCCCGCTGAGATACTCCAGCATTTTTTGTGTCTATCTTCGCATCTGCAGTTCCTTCCTACACACGGCTTTCTTTGGTATATTTGATAAACTTAAAAATCAATAATCTTACCTCAAAGGGTACAAAATTACTTGGACAAAATGGACAAACATTTAAATTACATCTTGAAACAGAACTTTTTGAATATTGACATTTAGATACTTCAAGTACATACGGACATAATTCCTTCATTCATTAACTGTCTGTGATCAAAGCGATTGAGTCGGAATGAAAAGTATTAAATCATTACAAGAAGATTTGGCTTTAATTTACATTTTAGATTTTTTTTTTCACATGACTTCCAAACCTGGACACAATGCCAAATGTCCACCATACACACTTACTACGAAAGCAAATATGTTCCCACTTGACTGCCTGAGATTAAGTTTCCATTATTTGTATCAGCAATAGCCAAAGTATATCCCAGTGAGAGAGAAAAAGAGGGATATTAATCAGCGATAAGGGGCCAACTGAATACATAATTAAAATAACACATCGGTTTTCCAATTTAAAACCTAAATCAACAAGGTAAGGAAGTCTGATTATTATACTTTGAAAATAATCGTATATTTATTCAGCACCTATCATGCAAACAGTGCTTAGCAAAGAGGTGTATTGATACGTAAAGGGCCTGTCCCACTGTACGAGGTAATTCAAGAGTTCACCCGAGTTTCCACTGATTCGAACTCGGAGAATTACGGTAATAGCCGTTCGTATGTACTCGGGGCTCTCGTGGACATTTTTCACAGTGCTGAAAAAACTTTACGAGTTTCCGCGTTTCCCAAGTAGCTGCCGTTAGCGTTACGAGCTGCTATGATACATCCACGAGCTCCGACGTAGCCACTACGTACATTCTACGTACTTACCACGAGTTTGATTTTTTTTTAAACTCGGAAGAGCTCTTGAATTACCTCGTACAGTGGGACAGGCCCTTAAGAACAAAGAACTGCAGATGCTGGTTAATACACAAAGGGACCTGAGATGTCACCTGTCCATGGACTCCAGAGATGCTGCCTGACCTGCTGAGTTACTCCAGCACTTTCATAAATTCATAAGTCATAGGAGCTGGATTAGGCCATTTGGCCCTTCGAGTCTACTCCGCCATTCAGTCATGGCTGATCTATCTTTCTCTTGCAACCCATTGACTTGACCTCCACAGCCATCTGCGGCAACTAAATCCACAGATTCAGCACCCTCTTACAATAGAAATTCCTCTTCATCTCCTTTCTAAAGGTATGTCCTTTTATTCTGAAGATGTGCCCTTTGGTTCTGGACTCTCCCGCTAGTGGAAACATCCTTTCCACATCCACGCTATCAGGCCTTTCATTGTTCAGTAAGTTTCAATGAAATCCTTCCTTCATCCTTCTAAACTCCAGCGAGTACAGGCCCAGTGGTGTCAAACGCTCATCGTACTTTAACCCGACCATCCCCGTGATCATTCTCGTAAACCTGCTCTGGACCCTCTCCAGCGCCAACACATCCCTCCTCAGATATGGGGCCACAAAGGTCTTTACTGATACGTAACATAGAAACATAGGAACCACAGATGTTGTTTTACCAAGGAAAGACACAAAGTGCTGGAGTAACTCAGCAGGTGAGGCAGCATCCCCGGAGAACATGGAAAGGGAACGTTTCGGGTTGGGAAACTAGATATATTTAGATGTATATGTTTGCGATTGTTTTCTTGAGATGAGCGTGACTGAGAAAGCCCACACAGAGAAATGTGTAAACTTACACGCCCAGGTTTGCAAAAACGGGAGGGGAATGCTCGAGTAGTTTTTCCTCTTGTTATACTTGGCAAAAGATGTATTGCCTGGATAGGACGTAGAGGAAACTCAGTCAAACACGATTCCACCCACGTCTGTATGGACGGAAAATCAGACAGGCTCCGCTGTGGACGTGTATTCATCTCCACCCAGTCTCCCTCAATGTGCTACAAACAAGGCTATGATTTGTGTAAAGTTCAATCATAGTCATAGAGTCATAAAGCACGGAAACAGGCCCTTCAGCCCAACTTGTCCAACTCGTAACATCAACAAACCCTCTTGCAATGATGACACTTTAATAGATCTATTTACTATTAAAATTGCCGATGATGTTGAATTTGAATTTGAAAGTTTCCAATATTATATTAGACACAAGAGCGGGCTGCACGGTGGCGCAGCAGTAGAATTGCTGCCTTACAGCGCTAACAGCGTCAGAGACCCGGGTTCGATCCCGTCTACGGGCGCTGTCTGTACGGAGTTAGCACGTTCTCCCCGTGACCCCGTGGGAGTTCTCCGAGATCTTCGGTTTCCTCCCACACTCCAAAGGCGTACAAGGTTGTAGATTCATCAGCTTGGTCTACGTGTAAAAATTGGTCGGGTGAGGACTCGGTGGGCCGAAGGCCTTGTTCCCGTGTGGTATCTCTAAACTAAACTGAACAGAGCATGCAGATGCTGAAATCTTGAGCAAAACACAAAGTGCTGGAGGAACTCAGTAGGTCAGGCAGCATCTGTGGGGCGAATGGACAGGCATCGTTTCGGGTTGGGACCCTTCCTCAGACTGATTAGTCACTGATTGATAATTGTGAAGAAGGGTCCCGCCCCGACTCCTTGCCTGCCCATTGCCTCCCCAGATGCTGCCTGACCAGCTGAGTTATTTTGGCACTGTGTATTATATTAAATACCTGTTGCGAGGGGGGAGGGGGGGTGCTGTTGTAAACTAAGATGGAAGGAGTCTGATTTGATCAAAGTATCAACTAGAATTAGCTGATGGAGCTTTTAGTATAGTATAGTTTAGTGATGGGCAGCACAGTGTCATGGTGGTAGAGCTACTGCCTTACAGTGCCAGAGACTTTAGTTTAGTTCCCGATACTCCAGTGACCACCCTCATCTCAAACAGCACCCGGAGGAAACCCATGCAGTCACAGGGAGAACGTGCAGACTCCACACAGACAACATCCAAGGTCAGGAATTGAACCCGGGTCTCTGGAGCTGTAAGGCAACAGCTCTACCATTGTACCACTGTGCTGCCTCTTGGTGCAGTCTCCGATCTTCCAACCCACCTCATTGCAGGCCTTGCACTTTTTTTTCAAAATTAGCACCAGACTCAGGAACAGCTTCTTCCCCTCTACTATCAGAAGACTGAATGGTCCTGCTGTAAACTAGGGTGCAGTCCCGATCTTCCAATCTACCTCATTACGGACATTGGATGGATATTTTCTCTGCAATTCTAATGCTATAATGCACTAAAACCTATATTCTGTACTCTGGTATATTTCTCTTCGCATTACCTAGTGCACACGTACGGTACTCCAGTACGGTAGTAATTGACAGGATACCACGCAAAGATTTCCACTGTATCCCAGTACACATGACAAAAATAAACCAGAGATAAACCAGATAGGAACGTGATTTGTGTTGGAGGGAAGAAGGCCAAGCCAAGAGTTCTTATCCTTCCTTGTTTTATCATAAGTTAAATCAATCACTAACTCATGGCAGTTCCTCACGGCTTTGTAGGTTTGACAACTATTTATTTATGGAAGCTTCCTGCCATTATTTTACAATGTTTTGAAATGATGTTGCATTTTTTTTAAATAGAAGATTAAGAAGAGAAAAACAACACAGAATCTTCTAATTTCCCTCCAAGCACCCTCAAATGTCAGTCCAATTTTAGAATTAGTTTAGTTTAGTTTATTGTCACGTGTACCAAGGCACAGTGAAAAGCTTTTGTTGCATGCTAATTAAAATGGATTCCAACCTGTAGTTGCTTTCCCAGTTGAATTCCTGGTGGAAGTGACTCCTGCACTGCCTCGGCTATATTTCCATATATCTTCCGTTGAATTGTTTCTTAATGCCCCTGTCCCACTTAGGAAACCTGAACGGAAACCTCTGGAGACTTTGCGCCCCACTCAAGGTTTCCGTGCGGTTCCCGGAGGTTTTTGTCAGTCTCCCTACCTGCTTCCACTACCTGCAACCTCCGGCAACCACCTGCAACCTCCGGGAACCGCACGGAAACCTTGGGTGGGGCACAAGGTCTCCAGAGGTTTCCGTTCAGGTTTCCTAAGTGGGACAGGGGCATTAGGATCCCGTTCAGCTCCGGTTCTGAAAATAACATCTCGAGGAAAAAGACCATCAGGAGTTGATAGATATTCACGATCGGATTTAGCCCGACAGATCTGAATGCCATTTTGAATTCAATCTCCTATTTGTGCTATGTCAGTAGATCGGTATTGAGATTGGTATTGGTGTATTATTGACACATATACTGAGACACAGTGAAATAAGTTTGATCGTGTGCTTTCCAAAGATTGGCATTGATATCGGTATTAGTATCGGTTTATTATTGTCATGTGTAGAGTCATAGAGGCATAGCGAGATAGAGAGTGGAAACAAGCCCTTCGGCCCAACTTGCCTCAAACAGTATTACTGATTTGATCCTTGTCTGGTTTTGCTGCAATCGACCTGATCCATAATCCATGTCAGTTTTCCACACTACCACCAAGTGGCATGCGGGCAGCCATGTTAGTTAGTTCAACTTACAACACCAAGCTTACAGTACTCATTGTGATGGTCTCCGTATGTATTCTAATTAAAGTACTTGTTATGATATACAATGACTCTGCATCAATAGTACTTTAAAAACTGAGACACCGACCAACGTGTCCCATCTACACTAGTCCCACCTGCCTGCATTTGGCCCATACCCCTCCAAACCAGTCCTACCCATGTACCTGTCTAATTGTTTCTTAAACGTTGAGATAGTCCCTGCCTCAACCACCTCCTCAACGGGTCAGGCAGCATTTCTGGAGGACATGGCTCCTGTAGGTGATGTTTCAGGTCAATAGCTCAATGGTTCTTTAATTTCACATGTACAGAAGTACAATGAAATTTTGCATACAGTTCAGTAAAGTATTATGCCCCTGTCCCACTTGGGAAACCTGAACGGAAACCTCTGGAGACTCTGCGCCCCACCCAAGGTTTCAGTGCGGTTCCCGGAGGTTTTTGTCAGTCTCCCTACCTGCTTCCACTACCTGCAACCTCCGGCAACCACCTGCAACCTCCGGGAACCACACGGAAACCTTGGGTGGGGCGCAAAGTCTCCAGAGGTTTCCGTTCAGGTTTCCTAAGTGGGACAGGGGCATTACTGTACGTAAGCACAACCCCCGATTAAGTACAAAGTGCATAGAATTAGTCTACTGAGACCATTCACAAGAGTCGCCAGGGTTTGGCAACATTTTCAAAGTCAAAGTTACTTTAAAGGTCCATTGACCTGGCGGTGTTGCAGGGTTGGCCTGGCCAAGAGAAGCTATGAGTGTTCTCCACCGTTGCTCCACAGCTCCGTGCCGCTGCAGGCCGCATCTGGTCCACGCCCTCGGTCTTCTGTCGCGGCACCCGATCCAGTCGAGCCCCAGGCTGCTGCAGGGCCTCCAGCCGTCACCTCAGACCCTTCTCTAGACTCTTGGAATTCATTCTTCAGAATCTTCTAATCAGATATAATTAATATTGAGTTTGACTTTGCAGCTGACTGCGAACAAGTAGACTGTCCATGGTCGGTGTTGAGGCTCAATTTGGATTCATTTGGAAACGTACCAGAGTAAAGCCAATACCTTTAGCGTTAATCGTGAATAGTGAAAGCGAGTGGAGAGGACGGATGTGGAGAGGTTGTTTCCACTAGTGGGAGAGTCTAGGACCAGAGGTCATAGCCTCAGAATTAAAGGACGTTCCTTTAGGAAGGAGATGAGGAGGAATTTCTTCAATCAGAGGGTGGTGAATCTGTGGAATTCTTTGCCACAGAAGGCCATTGAGGCCAAGTCAATGGATATTTTTAAGGCAGAGATCGATAGATTTGTGATTGTCAGGGGTTATGGGGAGAAGGCAGGAGAATGGGATTAGGAGGGAGAGATAGATCAGCCATGATTGAATAGCAGAGTAGACTTGATGGGCCTAATTCTGCTCATATCACTTAATGAAGGGGGAAAGTTGATGGGGAAATCAGCACTAGGTAACTATTTTCTTCTCTCTATGTAGGAGCCTCACCATATCCAGGAGTCCAGATAGATGAAGAATTCTGTCACAGGCTTAAAGAAGGAACACGGATGAAACCACCTGAATATTCTTCACCGGAAATGTAAGATTTTACCACAAAACTTGTAGCTTTTTTTTTTAAGTGTGTCGTTCCAATTGGCTTCTATTCCAATCCTAAATTATAGCAGATGAACGTCACATCTAGATTTGCTTTTGAAGAACAAAACAGATGATACAATACCAGAAATAATATTTGAATTCTGGGCCTAGAAGTCAGAAGAACATGCTGGAAATGCTCAGGATGTCAGGCAGTGTTGATGGAGGGAGCAACAGAAATAATAACGCTAAGAAAGTAGCCGCAAGCTGAAATGCTATCTCCATTTCTCCTTCCACAGATGCTGCCTGAACTGCTGAGTTTTCCCAGCATTTTCTGTTTTTACCTCAGATTTCCAACATCTGCAATATTTTGATTTTAGAAACATAGAAACAGAGAAACATAGAAAATAGGTGCAGGAGTAGGCCATTCGGACCTTCGAGCCTGCACCGCCATTCAATATGATCATGGCTGATCATCCAACTCAGTATCCTGTACCTGCCTTCTCTCCATACCCCCTGATACCTTTAGCCACAAGGGCCACATCTAACTCCCTCTTAAATATAGCCAATGAACTGGCCTCGACTACCTTCTGTGGCAGAGAATTCCAGAGATTCACCATTCTCTGTGTGAAAAATGTTTTTCTCATCTCGGTCCTAAAAGATTTCCCCCTTATCCTTAAACTGTGACCCCTTGTTCTGGACTTCCCCAACATCGGGAACAATCTTCCTGCATCTAGCCTGTCCAACCCCTTAAGAATTTTGTAAGTTTCTATAAGATCCCCCCTCAATCTTCTAAATTTTCCTCTGCTGGAATATAATTCCTGTTGTCGGGAGCAATTTGTAGAGAATCCGAACTACAATTAGTTACGCAGCACGGTGGCACAGCGATAAACTTTCCCCAGGTTGGGAACCCTTGGTTTACAGGGATAGGGGCCAAACACAGGCAAGTGAGACTAGTGCAGAAGGGCATCTTGGTCGGCACGGGCAAGATGGGCCGATGGGCCTGTTTCCCTGCAGTATGATTCGATGACTATTATTTTAGTTTAGTTCATTTAGTTTAGTTTATTATTGCCACATGTACCGAGGTACAATTAAAATATTTTGTTTGTATGCTATCCAGTCAGAGAAAAGACCAGTTTAGTTTAGTTTAGTTTAGTTTATTGTCACGTGTGCTGAGGTACTTTTGTTACATGCTACCCAGTCAGTGGAAAGACAATACATGATTACAATCGAGCTGTTCACAGTGTATAGACACATGATTAGGGAATAACGTTCAGTGCAAGGTTAAGCCAGTAAAGTCCGATCAAGGATAGTCCGAGGGTCACCAATGAGGTAGATAGTAGTTCAGGGCTGCTCGCTAGTTGTGGTAGGATGGTTCAGGTAGATGGTAGACTATACATGAATACAATAAACCTATCCACAGTAAATGCTAAAGGGTACAAAGTGCAAGATATATAACATTGAAGTCTGACAACACCTATTAAGCCACTGCATGTAATATTTTCATTGCTTCATTGTTGGTAAATATGGCAATTAAACTCCACTTGACCCTATCTTGAAGCTCTCCCTTGTCACAGTCTAGAGGCCATTATCATTTAGGTCAAAGAGAGACTTCCCACCACTGCCCAGATTCCAGAAAATGTAGATTAAACATTCAACCCTAGATATTACAAGCCAGCGGTATGAATATTGATCTCTCTAATTTCAAGTAGACCTTGCATCCCCTCTCCCTCCGGCACTCCCCCACCCTAGATGTCCTGCTAGTTTTACTGTTCATATCCCCTCATTATCACCTCATCCAGAGCCAACATTGGACCATTGTGGGCTCCACCTTTCTTTGGTCATCGGTGCCGGCTCGGATGTGTTCCGTACCTTTTCACACCTCTGGTTTCCCTCTCCCCTTACACTCAGCCTGAAGAAGGGTCTCGACCCCGAAACGTCACCCATTCCTTCTCCCCAGAGATGCTGCCTGTCCCGCTGAGTTACTCCAGCTTTTTGTATCTATCTTTGGTTTGGACCAGCCTCTGCAGTTCCTTCCGACACTAACCCAAATATTAACCCCTGTTCTCTTTTCACAGATGCTGCCCGACCTGCTGAGTGTTTCCGGCGTTCTCTGTATTTATCTCGGATTTCCAACGTCTGCGATGTGTAGATCTGATCTCATTCAATGTCTGTGTTTCTGTTCTAGCTATCAGACAATGCTGGACTGCTGGCTTCAGGAGCCCGGAGAAAGGCCCACCTTCAATGAGCTGGTTGAACAGTTGGGGAATCTATTGCAGGCCAATGTCCAGCAGGTGAGAGGACCTCGGCATAGTAATAGACAACAGACAATAGACAATAGGTGCAGGAGTAGGCCATTTGGCCCTTCGAGCCAGCACCGCCATTCAATGTAATCATGGCTGATCATCCACAATCAGTACCCCATTCCTGCCTTCTCCTCATATCCCCCTGACTCCGCTACTTTTAAGAGCCCTATCTAGCTCTCTCTTGAAAGTATCCAGAGAACCTGCCTCCACTGCCCTCTGAGGCAGAGAATTCCACAGGCTCACCACTCTCTGTGAGAAAAAGTGTTCCCTCGTCTCCGTTCTAAATGGCTTACTCCTTATTCTTAAACTGTGGTCCCTGGTTCTGGACTCCCCCAACATCGGGAACATGTTTCCTGCCTCTAGTGTGTCCAAGCCCATGTAAATATGATAGAATATTGGAAAGACTGGGCTGTGGCTAAACAGCCACGACTGAATGGCGTAGTAGACTTGATGGGCCGAATGGCCTAATACTACTCCACTCACTTGTGACCTTAGATGCCGCGATAGCCCCTGCCACAACCCCCTCCTCCAGCAGCTCGTTCCACGCACCCACCCACACAAGTGTAGATGGCAACGGAGAGGGAGGGAGTGAGGAGGTTG
>NC_045967.1:52233066-52390566 GCF_010909765.2 Amblyraja radiata
TAATCGAATGGTAATTAAACTGCTTTTTTTCGATCCTAGTTTTCTTTACATATTTTTAGATGTTCAAAAATTTAAATAAAATAGACACTTAAGAAATGAGTTAATTTTTGCTTTTTGCTTATATGACAAAATAAATTGTATATAATAATATATAATTATATATAAATTATATATAAAATTATATATATATGTATAATTTATATATAAAATTAGGGTTATTTTGTTATTATTATTTATAAAAAACAAAATGGAGGGAAATGTAATGCCATACGTCAGATGTACTATAATTTTTTTTTTCCTCCAATAAAAAGAATTTATATAATAAAATTATACACAGGGGAGAATAAGATGAAAATTACCCCCAAAAATTAGGACATTTAGTGGAGGTTGAATTAAATTTTGGGATAGAGACTCAAGGGTGAATGACATTGGAATAGTTTAAGAAAGAACTGCAGGTGCTGGAAAAATCGAAGGTAGACAAAAAATGCTGGAGAAACTCAGCGGGTGAGGCAGCATCTATGGAGCGAAGGAATAGGTGACGTTTCGGGTCGAGACTCTTCTTCAGACTGATGTGGGGGTGGGGGGGGGGGGAGGGAAGAAGAAAGGAAGAGGCGGAGACAGTGGGCTGTGGGAGAGCTGGGAAGGGGAGGGGAAGGAGGGAGAAAGCAAGGACTACCTGAAATAATATCTTGATTTCCTCACTTTCTCCCTCCTTCCCGTCCCCTTCCCAGCTCTCCCACAGCCTACTGTCTCCACCTCTTCCATTCTTCTTCCCCCCCCCCCCCCCCCCCCCCCCACCCCCACATAGTCTGAAGAAGGGTCTTGACCCGAAACGTCACCTATTCCTTCACTCCATAGATGCTCCATTCGGCCCATCAAGTCTACTCCGCCATTCAACCGTGGCTGACCTAGCTTTCCCTCTCAACCCCATTCTCCTGCCTTCTCCCCGTATACCCTGACACACGTACAAATCAAGAATCAGATAACTCAGCGGGACAGCCAGCAACTCTGGAGAGAAGGAATGGGTGACGTTTCGGGTCGAGACCCTTCTTTAGACTGAACAAAAATCATGGTGCTGTTTGTGGCAGCAACTAATATCTATTTTAGATTGATAGCTCGTAGTTTTCTCTTAAAGACATGAACCGCCTGGAATTCTCCATGGTATCCATTGACAATGTCCCCATGGTGTGTTTGGTCCCCTGCCCAGTTTCCTAAGCAGGATGGAAGATTCTTTCGAAGAAGTAGAGTGATGAATGGTCTCGGCCTGAAACGTCACCCATTCCTTCTCTCCAGAGATGCTGCCTGCCTGTCCCGCTGAGTTACTCCAGCTTTTTGCGTCTATCTTTGGATTCTCGCATGTTTGAATTCCCTCTCCCATCTGGGATTAGTCCAGTGTAGATTTTCAATTCTCCTGCAGAGAGATTGGCAAAGAAACGGAGCTTGCTGTGGCTTTTAATAGACATGTGAAGATATAGATCTCAAAACCACTTCCACTGTAAGACCACGATGTTGGCCAAGACAAAATACAAATGTGGGAAACGACTGAAACCGGATCTGTAAAGAATCTGGTGGAGGTTACGTTTAGGTGGCAATCTTCGGTTTTCATCACTTATGTAACACGTTTTCAAGAGAGAGTTAAGCCCCTGTCCCACTTAGGAAACCTGAACGGAAACCTCTGAAGACTTTGCGCCTCACCCAAGGTTTCCGTGCGGTTTCCGTGCGGTTTCCGTGCGGTTCCCGGAGGTTTTTGTCAGTCTCCCTACCTGCTTCCACTACCTGCAACCTCCGGCAACCACCTGCAATCTCCAGGAACCGCACGGAAACCTTGGGTGGGGAGCAAAGTCTCCAGAGGTTTCCGTTCAGGTTTCCTAAGTGGGACAGGGGCTTTATTAGATTCAGCTCTTAGAGCTAAGAGATATGGGGGGGAAAGCCAGAACGGGGTATCGATTTTGGATGATCAGCCATGATCATATTGAATGGCGGTGCTGGCTCGAAGGGCCGAATGGCCTACTCCTGTACCTATTTTCTATGTTTCTAAAATGCCGCCTCTTATTTGATATGAAAGAGTTTTCATAGATTAAGAACACCTAGAGTTGAAACAAGGAACTGCAGATGCTGGTTTACACCAAAGATAGACACCGAGTGCTAGTCTCATGCCATGGCACCATCTTGAACGTTTCTGTGAACTGTTCTCGACCCAAGTAGTTTGCAATGCTGGGACATGTGCTTGTGAACCGAGTTCCCAGGTGGCAAAAGGTGCCTAAAGCCCCACGGGAGAAGTTGTATAACTTTGTAACATTGTCGGCGACCTTTATGTGGTGACTCTTTGCATACCTTGAATACTTGTATTCACTGGAGTTTAGAAGGACGAGGGGGGATCTTATAGAAACGTATAAAATTATAAAAGGACTGGACAAGCTAGATGCAGGAAAAATGTTCCCAATGTTGGGCGAGTCCAGAACCAGGGGGCCACAGTCTTAGAATAAAGGGGAGGTCATTTAAGAATGAGGTGAGAGAAAAACTTTTTCACCCAGAGAGTTGTGAATTTGTGGAATTCCCTGCCACAGAGGGTAGTGGAGGCCAAGTCACTGGGTGGATTTAAGAGAGAGTTAGATGGAGTTCTAGGGGCTAGTGGAGTCAAGGGATATGGGGAGAAGGCAGGCACGGGTTATTGATAGTGGATGATCAGCCATGATTACAATGAATGGCAGTGCTGGCTCGAAGGGCCGAATGGCCTCCTGCACCTATTTTCTATGTTTCTATGTATGCAAGACGAAGAATTTCCCTGTGACTTGTTACTTGTGACAACAAAGTGTTAATTCATCCATCCATCCATCCATTCATCCAACCATCCATCCATCCATCCATCCATCCATCCATCCATCCATCCAGCCATCCATCCATCCATCCATCCATCCATTCATTCATTCATTCATTCATTCATTCATTCATTCATTCATTCAGTCATCTATTCATTCAGTCCTTTATAACTTTCTGGGACTGCTTCACCAACTCAGCTCATCCCCACCAGAGAGACACATGTTCTGTTGTTCCTCGAAAGGAATCAGATATGAATCACTGAGACACAAGGAACTGCAGATGCTGGAATCTTGAGTCGAACATAAAGTTCAGGAACTCGTATGCATCTTGTTGCAAATAATTTATCAAACAATTCTGCAAAAGCCACGAAGACCTGTTAGTGGCTGGTCTGAACCAACGTTGTGAACTGTAGGGTAAGTATGATGATTCCGCCAGCACCTCCAAGTACTTATGCCACATGGAATTGAAATGTATTGGCATGCCACCATTTTATTACTTTTTCCAAATGATACTGGACACCACCAGAAGCAAAACTCACCACACCCTTGTCAAGGAAATGTCAAAGGTAGACACAAAGTGCCGGAGTAACTCAGGGGGTCAGGCAGCATCTCTGGAGGACAGGGACAGGTGATGGTTCGGATCGGGGACCCTTCCTCAGACTGATTGTGGTGGGGGTGGAGGAAGCTGGAAAAGAAGTGGGGGAAGAGTTAGATAGAGCTCTAGGGGCTAGTGGAGTCAAGGGATATGGGGAGAAGGCAGGCACGGGTTATTGATAGGGGACGATCAGCCATGATCACAATGAATGGCGGTGCTGGCTCGAAGGGCCGAATGGCCTCCTCCTGCACCTATTTTCCATGTTTCTTTGTGTCTATGACAGGACCCCAGGGTTTCTTTTCGAGAGGCAGATGACTGGACAATGGCCAGAGAGGGAAAGACAAGCGGTGTGAGATAACGATAGAAGCTGTCTGAATTGTGAAGCCAGAGGAAGGAATGTAGGTTGCAGGGGAGGGGTGGAAATGGGGGCACAAAGCAGAGGGGGAAAAAAGAGTGGGGGAATCAAGAACCAGAGGACGTAGTTTTAAGGTGAGAGGGGAAAGTTTTAATGAGGATCTGAGGGGCATCTTTTTCCCACAGAGGGTGAGGAATGTATGGGACGAGCTGCCAGAGGAGGTAGTGGAGGCAGGGACCAGAACAACTAGAAATAACATTTGGACAGGTACATGGATAGGAAAAGTTTAGAGGGATATGGGCCAAACGCAGGCAGGTGGGACTAGTGTAGATGGGGCATGTTGCTCGGCTTGGGTAAGTTGGGCCAAAAGAGCCTGTTTCCGTGCTGTGTGACTCTATGATACCACTATAATGGCTGTAAACATCATATGTAAACACAGTAAAAGGGCCTGTCCCACTGTACGAGGTAATTCAAGAGCTCCCCCGAGTTTTTTAAAAAAATCAAAAATGTACGTAGCGGGTACGTCGGAGCTCGGGACGTCTCATAGTGGCTCGTAACGCTAACGGCAGGTACTCGGGAAACGCGGTAAGCTCGTGAAGACTCGTGAAGATTTTTCAACACCTTGAAAAATGTCCACGTGAGCCCCGGGTACCTACGAGTGGCCATTACCGTAAATCTCCGAGTTCGAATCAGGGGAAACTCGGGAGAACTCTTGAATTACCTCGTACAGTGGGACAGCCCCTTTATTCATAATCTGATTCAAAAGGTGCTGAACCGTAATAGAATTTTGTTAATACAGGAAATAAGTATATTACAAATTGCATTTATAGAGTCATGGAGTCTTACAGTGTGGGAACAACCCCTTTGGTCCAACTTGCCCACACCGGCCAACATGTGGTAGTCTTTAACCATCTTGGGGTATTACTTAATTGGGATCTTCTAAGCACAATTCCCATTCAGTCTTGGAGCAAACTAGAAATATTATGCATTTAAAGCTTTGAACCTGCGCAAAAGTAGTAATGTGGTTTGAAGAAAGGTCTGGACTCAAAACGCTTCCTGTTCTCCAGAGATGCTGCCTGACCCGCTGAGTTACTCCAGCCTTTCATGACTATCAAAAGAAGCAATATTAAATAGCACTGGTAGATTTGACTTTGGACGACAGAGCTTGTTTTAAGCGCCTTCCAAAATCCTGCATGTTTGGTGATTTAGGCCGAGCTAACAGGAGGCCTCTCCTCTTCTCCCCGTTGCTGCTTGCAATCAGTTTACTAACTTCCTGGCAGACTTGATAGAAAGCGTCGTAGACCTCGTTACAATTTTCCCTGGCGGAGACTTCGAAGTAAGTCCCCCCTATCTCGTTGGCCAACTGGATGCCCTCGATGGTCTCCACCTGCCGGGCGTGAGGTAGATCAGCTTTGTTTCCCATCAGCACACATGGCAGCCGGATGCTGGGATAAATCTTCCTGATTTGTTGATAGAGCGGGCGGAGACTTTTCCAGCTGTCCGTGTCCGTAAGCGAAAAGACAAAAACAAAACCATCTGCCCAGTGAAGAGATCGGGTTATAACATCTTGGCTCCTCCGGTCATCTCCATCTCCCTGTCAGGGGAACACAAGGATGTTAGTGTAGTCCATTCCAGTTCAGTTTACTTTACTTCAGTTCATTTCAGTTCAGTTTATTTTAGTTTTGTTTCCTTTACAAGTTCAGTTTATTATTGTCACGTGTACCGAAGCCCAGTGTAAACCTCTTGTTTGCATGCCATCCAGTTACAGAAAAGACTGCGCAGTAAACCCTCGTTACAACAGACCACAGGAGGGGGGTGGTGCCGATTGTCCACAGTAGCGGAGTCAGGGGATATGGGGAGAAGGCAGGAACGGGGTACTAATTGGGGATGATCAGCCATAATCACATAGAATGGTGGTGCTGGCTCGAAGGGCCGAATGGCCTACTCCTGCATCTATTGTCTATTGTCTGTAACTATGTGGGGGGGTGAAAGTTTATCCCGAGAAAGGGAGAGATGAGATGCGGTTGGGGGGAGGGAGGTTAAACAAGTAGGAATTCAGAGGCCGGGGAGCAGCAGAGCCCCTGGCCCCACACACGCACGTTACTCATGTCGCCTCCATGCTGCTTCCTCTCTCCTCTCCTGCAACCAGAAGATCCCGCCACGAGGCATCAGCTCGTTGGGGAACCTGATGGGATGGTGCAACAGGAGCCTCGGTCTGGCATAATTGAAATCCGCTACATATAGAGGTCTGTTATTGTGAGGGTTTACTGTACATGAATATAATGTACATGAATAAATTAAATAATAATAATAATAATAATAATAATAATAATAATAATAATCAAGCTGTCCACAGTGCACAGACAAAGGATATCCCCTTACCATGTTCAAGTTCAAGTTTGCATTTATTGTCACTTAACCAACTAAGGTACAGTGATATTTGAGTTACCATACAGCCACACCGTGTAAAAAGCAACAATACACACAGCCACATGAAATAACATTTAACATAAACATCCACCACAGTGGAACCCACATTCCTCACTGTGATGGAAGGCAATAAAGTTCAGTCATCTTCCTCATTTATTCACGTGGTCGGGGCCATGAACCCGCCGCAGTCGCCGCTGCCGACGGTCCGATGTTCGACCCCTCTCGTCGGGATGATCAAAACTCTGGCGTCGGTACGTCTGGCGTCATGGAGCTCCCGAGTCCGCTTCTTCGTACCTGAAACCGCGGCTTCACGGTGTTAAAAGTCCACAGGCCCCGCGGTCGGAGCTCCGCTGGCGACCCTCGGCAAAGGATCGCAGCCCCCAATGTTAAAGTCCACGCTCCGCCCGCAGCTTGAAGCTCCAGGCCGGTCTCCAGGAAAGGCCGCACCACTCCACATTGTTAGGCCGCGAGGAGGGATAGAGATGCGACACGGAGAAAAATCGCATCTCCGTCGAGGCAAGTGACTGTAAAACGGGAATAGCCCCCGAGGATTGGCGTACTGCGCATGTTGTTCCATTGTTTAAAAAGGGTTCTAAGAGTAAACCTAGCAATTATAGACCTGTTAGTTTGACTTCAGTGGTGGGCAAATTAATGGAAAAGATACTTAGAGATAATATATATAAGCATCTGGATAAACAGGGTCTGATTAGGAACAGTCAACATGGATTTGTGCCTGGAAGGTCATGCTTGACTAATCTTCTTGAATTTTTTGAAGAGGTTACAAGGGAAATTGACGAGGGTAAAGCAGTGGATGTTGTCTATATGGACTTTAGTAAGGCCTTTGACAAGGTTCCTCATGGAAGGTTGGTTAAGAAGGTTAAACTGTTGGGTATAAATGCAGGAATAGCAAGATGGATTCAGCTGTGGCTGAATGGGAGAAGCCAGAGGGTAATGGTGGATGGCTGCTTGTCGGGTTGGAGGCAGGTGACTAGTGGGGTGCCTCAGGGATCTGTGTTGGGTCCTTTGTTGTTTGTCATGTACATCAATGATCTGGATGAAGGGGTGGTAAATTGGATTAGTAAGTATGCAGATGATACCAAGATAGGGGGTGTGTGGATAATGAAGAGGATTTCCAAAGTCTACAGAGTGATTTAGGCCATTTGGAAAAATGGGCTGAAAGATGGCAGATGGAGTCTAATGCTGATAAATGTGAGGTGTTACACCTTGGCAGGACAAATCCAAATAGGACGTACATGATAAATGGTAGGGAATTGAAGAATACAGTTGAACAGAGGGATCTGGGAATAACCGTGCATAGTTCCTTGAAGGTGGAATCTCATATAGATAGGGTGGTAAAGAAAGCTTTTGGTATGCTAGCCTTTATAAATCAGAGCATTGAGTATAGAAGCTGGGATGTAATGTTAAAATTGTACAAGGCATTAGGTGAGACCAAATCTGGAGTATGGTGTACAATTTTGGTCGCCCAATTATAGGAAGGATGTCAACAAAATAGAGAGAGTACAGAGGAGATTACTAGAATGTTGCCTGGGTTTCAACAACTAAGTTACAGAGATAGGTTGAATAAGTTAGGTCTTTATTCTCTGGAGCGCAGAAGGTTAAGGGGGGACTTGATAGAGGTCTTTAAAATGATGAGAGGGATAGACAGAGTTGATGTGATCAAGCTTTTCCCCTTGAGAATAGGGAAGATTCAAACAAGAGGACATGACTTCAGAATTAAGGGACAGAAGTTTAGGGGTAACATGAGGGGGAACTTCTTTACTCAGAAAGTGCTAGCGGTGTGGAATGAGCTTCCAGTGGAAGTGGTGGCGGCAGGTTCGTTGGTATCATTTAAAAATAAATTGGATAGGCATATGGATGAGAAGGGAATGGAGGGTTATGGTATGAGTGCAGGCAGGTGGGACTAAGGGAAAAAAGTTGTTCGGCACGGACTTGTAGGGCCGAGATGGCCTGTTTCCGTGCTGTAATTGTTATATGGTTATATGTTAAAAAGGTTTCCCCCATTTCCCCTCCCCCCCACACATAAAACAAACAAGAAACACTACTAAATCATACTTTAAATCATACTTAAAATAACATAAACAGAGAGGGGACTGACAGGCTGTTGGCGAGGCAGCCACCGTGGTAGCGCCACCCGGTGGATTTTTCACTGTACGCTGTAAAATGTCTCGAATGTAATCATGTATTGTCTCTCTGCTGACTGCAGAGCACGCAACAAAGACTTTTCATTGTACCTCGGTACACGTGACAATAAACTAAACCGAACTGTACTAAGGATAAAGGGTACAACATTTATTGCAAAGATATATCATTGAAATCCTAAAATTAAAGTCAGCTCCTATCGATCTTGGTTAACTAAGTTCAAACTCCAGTTCCGATGGCAATTCCAATCTGCACGATATGTCTTTGAACTCAATCCTGCTTCCAGTGGATATTTCAAAATTGCTTTCAAAGATAACCCCTTAGATGTTGCATTTTTGTTATGGCAGAATTTGGATCCCGTCTTGAATAGCAAAGAATTTCAGATGTTGGTTATCAGAAAATAAAATCAGGGAATGCTGGAAATGTGGTCAGGCATCTGTGCTAAAGCAAATAAACTAACATGCTTTAGTTTTCCACAGATGTTTCCAGACCATCTCAAGTATTTCCAGTTTAGGTTGGAGTTACAGTGCGGAAACTGACCCTTCAGCCCATCGAGTCCGCACCAGCTAGCGATCCCCCGCACATTAACATTATCCTACACACACAACAGGGACAATTTACATTTATACCAAGCCAAGTAACCTACAAATCTGTAGGCTTTTGGAGTGTGGGAGGAAACCGGAAGATCTCGGAGAAAACCCATGCGGTCACGGGGCGAACGTACAAACTCCGTAGAGACAGCGCCCGTAGTCAGGTTCGAAACCCGGTCTCTGGCGCTGTAAGGCAGCGACTCTACCGTTGCGCCACCGTGCCGTCCGCCGCCAGTCTTATTAATTTTTATTCTTAATCATTATTGTATTGTACTGATCTTTTAGAGGTGTATAAAACCACAAGAGGAATAAATCGGGTAGACGCACAGAGTCTCTTGCCCAGAGTAGGGGAATCGAGAACCAGAGGACATAGGTTTAAGGTGAGGGGGAAAAGATTTAATAGGTATCTGAAGGGTAGCTTTTTCACACAAAGGGTGGCGTGGGTGTATGGAACGAGCTGCCGGAAGAGGTAGTTGAGTCAGGGAATATTGCAACGTTTAAGAAACAGTTAGACAAGTACATGGATAGGACAGGTTTAGAGGGATTTGGACCAAAACACAGGCCGGTGGGACTAGTATAGATGAGACACGTCAGTCAGTGTGGGCAAGTTGGGCCAAAGGCTGGATGACTCTATGACTCCATCATTACTGTAGCTTTTATCTTTTGTTTATCACTTCCAATGTTTCATATTTCTATTTCCTAATAGATGATTCCCCTCTTCCAAGACAGATGCAATGTATTCAATTAGAATCACATACACACCGGGTGCAGGGTGGATAAACATATTAAATAGGTATATCTCTCTCAATCTCTTTATTTTTATTTCCTTTCTGTCTCTCTATGTCATTTTTTCTCTTTTTTTTTCTTCTCTTTTTTCTACTCTATCTCCTTCTACCTTTTCTTTGGGGTTTCTTTACTATCTCACGAACCAATACTACGGCTTAGGATATTCTTTTCTCCTCTATCTTGACTACTCTCATTTTCTGTTCCATTCTGCTAAATTTGAAAAAAGAAGTTGTACATGAACTGTATTATCTCATTATGTATTAGATACTTATGTACTACATTATTGTACTTACTTCTAATTAAAAAAAAGAATCACATACACACATACCAGTTCCATAGAACCAGTGTGAATGGGTGATCGATGGTCAGCATAGACTGGGTGGGCCGAATGGCCTGTTTCCATGCTGTATCTTTCAATCAATCAATCAATCAAAAAAAAACTCCTTTGACATAACCCCATGTTATTTAATTTTATATGTTTATTGCTGTAAAAGCAAATTCAATTCTGTTATATCCTATTTACCATTTTCATTCAAAGGAATGTGAATTGAATGTTACAATCATTTTTGACACATCATTTATACTTATTCAATGGAACTATGCTCTCATAGTTTGACTCATCTTCACTGATTTCCACAAACAGTTTACATTCACTGAATCAGTTGTCAGATTGTTAAAAGTTCTGGATGCAGTTAATTCTGGTAAACAGTCTAGAAAAACGGCAATGAAATCATCGTGAGTCATCAGTGTTCTTGGCTCATCATCACACAGGAAAGTTTAGTTTAGTTTTAGAGATGCAGCGCAGATACAGGCCCTTCGGCCCAGCAAGTCCGTGCAGACCGGCGATCCCCGCACACTAACACTATCCTACACACACAATAGGGACAATTTACATTTATACCAAGCCAATTAACCTACAAATCTGTAGGCTTTTACATAGATACATAGAAAATAGGT
This sequence comes from Amblyraja radiata, assembly GCF_010909765.2. Lineage (NCBI taxonomy): Eukaryota > Metazoa > Chordata > Chondrichthyes > Rajiformes > Rajidae > Amblyraja > Amblyraja radiata. Next base: position 52,243,759 of record NC_045967.1, read on the forward strand.
GCAGGAGTAGGCCATTCGGCCCTTCGAGCCTGCACCGCCATTCAATATGATCATGGCTGATCATCCAACTCAGTATCCCGTACCTGCCTTCTCTCCATACCCCCTGATCCCTTTAGCCACAAGGGCCATATCTAACTCCCTCTTAAATATAGCCAATGAACTGGCCTCAACTACCTTCTGTGGCAGAGAATTCCAGAGATTCACCACTCTCTGTGTGAAAAATGTTTTTCTCATCTCGGTCCTAAAAGATTTTCCCCTTATCCTTAAACTGTGACCCCCTTGTTCTGGACTTCCCCAGATGCAGCGCAGAAACAGGCCCTTCGGCCCAGCCAGTCCATGCAGACCGGCGACCCTTGCACATTAACACTATCCTACACACACAATAGGGACAATTTACATTTATACCAAGCCAATTAGCCTACAAACCTGGACTGGGCGTCTTTGGAGTGTGGGAGGAAACCGAAGTTCTTGGAGAAATCCCATGCGGTCACGGGGCGAACGTACAAACTCCGTAGAGACAGCGCCCGTAGTCAAGATCGAAACCAGGGTCTCTGGCGCTGTAAGGCAGCGACTCTACCGTTGCGCCAACGTGCCGGCCGCCGCCAGTCTTACGAATCTTTTTCTTAATCATTACTGTATTGTACTGATCTTTTAGAGGTGTATAAAATCATGAGAGGAATAAATCAGGTAGCCGCACAAAGTCTCTTGCCTAGAGTAGGGGAATCGAGAACCAGTGGACATAGGTTTAAGGTTAGGGGGAAAAGATTTAATAGGTATCTGAAGGGTCACTTTTTCACATAAAGGGTGGTGTGGGTGTATGGAACGGACTGCCGGAGGAGGTAGTTGAGTCAGACCAGCGATCCCCGCACACTAGCACTATCCTGCACACACACTGGGGATAATTTACATTGATACCATGCCAATTAGCCTACAAACCTGTACTGTAGGTCTTTGGAATGTGGGGGAAACCGGAGCACCCGGGGAGAACCCGCGCAGGTCACGGGGAGAACGTACAAACTGCGTACAGACAGCACCCGCGGTCAGAATCGAACCCAGGTCTCTGGCGCTGTGAGGCAGCAACTCTACCCGCTGCGCCACCGTGCCGCTTGGCTCACAGTCACTTCAAATACCGACTAATAATTGAAAATGCTTCACCACAGCTGAAAATGGTTATTGCAACAAAGAAAGAGCAACAGTATTCACAGTGACATTTGAGCTGAAGATAGATACTAAATGCTGGAGTAACTCAGTGGGACAGGCAGCATCTCTGGAGAAAGGGAATGGGTGACGTTTCGGGTCGAGACCCTTCTTCAGACTGAGAGTCAGGGGAGAGGGAAACTAGAGGTATGAAGAGGTACAAAGAACAAACGAATTAAAGGTATAAAAAGAACAGATCAGGACGACAGCGAAACTAGTACGTCGACTAGGGTGGGGGAGGGACGGAGAGAGAGGGGATGCAAGGATTACTTGAAATTTGAAAGATCAATATTCATACTGCTGGGCTGTAAGCTGCCCAAGTGCTCTTCATTCTATATACAGAAACCAATTGGAGTTGTATAAATGAAGGCACAAAGTGTTGAAGTTACTCAGCGGGTCAGCCAGCATCTGTGGGGGGAATGGATAGACGATATTTTGGGTTGGGACCCTTCTTCAGACTGATTGTGAAGGGGGCAGAGAGGTGGGATCTGGAAGAGTGGTTGGGGCAGGACAAAGCCTGGCAAGTGATAGGTGGCGAAGCAAGGCACTTTTACCCAAAGGGACACAAAGTGCTGGAGTAAATCAGCGGGTCAGGCAGCAACTCTGGAGAACATGGATAGATGACCTTTCGGGTCACGACACTTCCCATCAGTCTGAAGTCAAGATGTCACCTATCCATGTCTATAGACAATAGACAATAGGCGCAGGAGGAGGCCATTCGGCCCTTCGAGCCAGCACCGCCATTCAATGTGATCATGGCTGATCATCCCCAATCAGTACCCCGTTCCTACCTTCTCTCCATATTCCCTGACTCCGCTATTTTTAACAACTCTCTCTTGAAAGTAACCAGAGAACCGGCCTCCACTGCCCTCTGCGGCAGAGAATTCCATAGACTCACCACTCTCTGTGTGAAAAAGTGTTTCTTCATCTCCGTTCTAAATGGCTTACCCCTTATTCTTAAACTGTGGCCCCTGGTTCTGGACTCCCTCAACATCAGGAACATGTTTCCTGCCTCTAGCGTGTCCAAACCCTTAATAATCGTATACGTTTCAGTAAGATGCCCTCTCATCCTTCTAAATTCCAGTGTTTACAAGCCCAGCCGCTCCATTGTCTCAGCATGTGACATTCCCGCCATCCCTGGCAATTCAGTGGGGCTTTGGATTAAAGGTGGCAAAATGATTCTGAAATATTGAATGAAATGCAATTTTTTTCTCTTCGTCTCTGATGTTCCTCATTTGAAGATGTGATTTGCTACATTTGGATGTAAAATAGAGGGAGCTTTGTATTTGTTAAACCTTGCTTGAACTCTCTGTGCCGTAATGGAACTAATAAAGATATTGTGATCAGTGTAAACTTCACAACAAAGGAGTGAGAACAGGGATGGGATCTACCTGAGTAGCAAAGGGAGTGTCTTGAACCTGTAGTGTCGTTTGATCCCCATCAATATTTATCTGCCTGGTGTACAAAGCTCCTGAAAGTCAAAGAATAAGCCAAGGTAAATGCCAACAAACACCAACAATTAGTTTAATTTACCAATGACTCAGTATCTGCTATCCACACCAACCTGTGTTTGGTTCGTAATCTCCAATGAATCGTTTTGTTAGAAAACGTACAATCAAAGCTGCAAAAAAAGAACAAACATCATTTAAAACAAAATACCTCCAGAATCAGGGGCCACAGTTTCAGAATAAGGGGTAAGCCATTTAGAACGGAGACGAGGAAACACTTTTTCTCACAGAGAGTGGTGAGTGTGGAATTCTCTGCCTCAGAGGGCGGTGGAGGCGGGTTCTCTGGATGCTTTCAAGAGATTTAGATAGGGCTCTTAAAAATAGCGGAGGCAGGGGATATGGGGAGAAGGCAGGAACGGGGTACTGATTGGGGATGATCAGCCATGATCACATTGAATGACGGTGCTGGCTCGAAGGGCCGAATGGCCTACTCCTGGACCTATTGTCTATTGTCTATTGTCTACTTCATCCAAAAGATCGGCTTTCTGCACTACATATTTATTTATATCTCGAATCAGGATATAACTTGAACTTGAACTTAAAATCTGTCCACATGTGTATTTATAGCTACACAATAGGGCGACACCGTGTGGCGCAGCGGTGGAGCTACTGCTTCACAGCACCAGAGACCCGGGTTCGATACCGACTACAGGCGCTGTCTGTACGTAGTTTGTACGTTCTCCCTGTGACCTGCACGGGTTTCTTCCGAGATCTCCGGTTTCCTCCCACACTCCAAAGACGTACAGGTTTGTAGGTTAATTGGCTTGGTGTAAAAAAATGTAAAAACAGAATTGTCCCTAGTGTGCGCAGGATAGTTTTAATGTACGGGGATCGTTGGTCGGTGCGGACTCGATGGGCCGAAGGGCCTGTTTCAGTGCTGTATCTCTAAACTAAACTAATAAACTAACATGAGGCTCACCTGCAGGTAAACGTTGACAATTGCTAATTACTAAGACGTCATGATTCCTATCTCACGTTTGCATGTCAGCTTCAATGACGTAGACAGTAGACAATAGGCAACAGGTGCAGGAGTAGGCCATTCGGCCCTTCGAGCCAGCGCTGCCATTCACTGTGATCGTGGCTTATCATCCACATTCAGTACCCCGTTCCTGCCTTTTCCCCATATCCCTTGACTCCGCTGTGTCCCCTGGTTCTGGACTTCCCGAACATTGGGAACATGTTTCCTGCCTCTAGTGTGTCCAAACCCTTAACAATCTTATATGTTTCAACGAGGGTTTTCTCCGGGTGCTTTGGTTTCCCCCCCACACCCCAAAGACGAGACGTAGGTTAATTGGCTTCGGTTTAAAAAAAGCCTCACCCGCTGAGTTTCTCCAGCATTCTTGTCTACCATGCTGGCACTTCTGATTGACAAGAGGTTGAAACGGCCATCTAAAAAATAACAAGACTTCAAGAGCAGTTGGAATCGCCACTTCAGTTCCAAGACACGGATCGTATCAGTCATGAATCCACAATCTCAACCTCCCATGTCAAACGAGGAGGCTATGTCACAGAACAAAATGTGTACAATTTCACAGAAAATTGACACGGCAGAAGAGATAAAACTGTTACTCGCGGCTGATGTGGGGCCATTAGAAGGATGGTGTGTTTTGGTGGGAAATGTATAGTTAGTGCCTAAATACTGTACTTATCCTTTAAACAACCCTGCAATTTGAAGAGTGCCAGAGAGTTTCAGTATTCTTAAAGCAGTGCCATTCAGACAGAGAAACATGGAAACATAGAAAACAGGTGGAGGAGTGGGCCATTCGGCCCTTCGAACCAGCACCGCCACTCAATATGATATTTATCATAGAATCGTGCAGGATAGAAGCAGGCCCTTCAGCCCAATGAGCCCATTCTAACCAAGTTGCCCATTTGCATTAGTCCCATCTGCCAACATTTGGCCCATATTCCTCCAAACCTTTCATAGAAACATAGAAACATAGAAAATGGGTCCAAGAGTATACCATTCGGCCCTTCGAGCCAGCCCCGCCATTCAATATGATCATGGCTGATCATCTAAAATCAGTACCCCGTTCCAGCTTTTTTCCCATATCCCTTGATTCTGTTAACCCCAATATCTAACTCTCTCTTGAAAACATCCAGTGAATTGGCCTCCACTGCCTTTTGTGGAAGAGAATTCCACAGATTCACAATTCTATGGGTGAAAAAGTTTTTCCTCATCTCAGTGGCCTACCCCTTATTCTTAAACTGTGACCCTTGGTTCTGGACTCCCCCAACATCGGGAACTTTTTTCCTGCATCTAGCCTGACCAATCCCTTAAGAATTCTATATGTTTCCTATCCAATGTCCCTCTCCAAAATGCGTTTTAAATGTTGTGATAGTGCCTGCCTCAAAAACCTCCTCTGTCAGCTCATTTCAAATATCCACCACCCTCTTGTGATAAGGTTGACTCTCGGGTTCCTATTAAATCTTTCCCCTCTCACCTTACCTTGGTGTGTTTGGTGGTGTCAATGCTCACTTAGTGTTCCACTCTGTCTGGTGACAATGTGTAATTTTAATAGAAATGCAGTTTATAAATTCATAAGTTATAGGAACCGAATTGGGCCATTTGGCCCATCAAGGGCGGCATGGTCGCGCAGCGGTAGAGTTGCTCCCTACAGCGCCAGAGACCCAAGTTTGATCCTGACTACGGGTGCTGTCTGTACGGAGTCTGTACGGTCTGTACGTTCTCCCTGTGACCTCGTGGGTTTTCTCCGGGTGCTCCGGTTTCCTCCCACACTCCAAAGACGTACAGGTTTGTGGGTTCATTGGCTTCAGTAAAATTGTACATTTCCCCTAGTGTGTGTAGGATAGTGCTAGTGTACAGGGTGATCACTGGTGGGTGCGGACTCGGTGGGCCGAAGGGCCTGTTTCTGTGCTGTATCTCTAAACTAAACTAAACTACTGTAAGTCTACTGGGCCATTCAATCATGGCTGATCTATCTTTCTCTCTCAACCCCATTCTCCTGCCTTCTCCCCATAACCCCGACACAGTATTTTGACAGAGTCGTGTGAAACACAGTATTTTGAATCAGGTTTACAACCCATCAATTTTCAACAAAGTAAATGGCAAAAAAAGACCCTTCAGTTCTCATGGTCCATAGATTATTGCATTAAAGCTACTTTCATTTTAACATATATGTTTAATATATCAGCTCTTGAGCTGTGTACAGTACAGCTGTTGCTTTATTGAGATCATAAAATCAGTGCAAACAACTTTTTTTCTTAATGAGATTTGAGTTAAAATATATTTCAGACTATTGTATGTTTTGGACAAAAAATGATGTATCTTATCCGCAGTTGGGGATGGTGGCCACAGACCAACCGTTTTATACATCTGGGGATATTAACAGCTAAAGTATTAAGGAAATAACATCTTTAATGCGTTGGAAGGAACTGCAGACGCGGGTTTACACCGAAGACAGAAACAAAATGCTGTCTCTGGTGAGAAGGAATGAATGAGGTTTCGGGTCGAGACCTTCTTATCTTTTAATACGTTTTAAGGATCAACATAGCGGTCGCTAAAGGAGTGAGGATGTTGACGGTATTTCCCAGTGTAGTCAGAAAATAAAGTTAATGGCAAGGTAGACAAAAATGCTGGAGAAACTCAGCGGGTGAGGCAGCATCTATGAAACGAAGGATATAGGCGACGTTTCGGGTCGAGACCCTTCTTCAGACTTCAGAAGTTAATGGCAAAGTGACTGTTAGTTTGAGAAGCGAAAGTGGCGGCACGGTGGCGCAGCGGCAGAGTTGCTGCCTCATCAACCCGGGTTCGATCCTGTCCACAGGATGCTGTCTGTACGGAGTGTGTACCTTCCCCCCCGTGACCTGCGTGGGTTTTCTCCGGGTGCTTTGGTTTCGCCCCCACACCCCAAAGACGAGACGGAGGTTAATTGGCTTCAGTTTAAAAAAATGTAAATAGTCCTTCGAGTCCCTTGTAGGGTGGTGTTGGTGAACTCTGAGGGTGATCGCGGACTCGGTGGGCCGAAGGGTCTGTTTCCGCGCTGTATCTCTAAAAAAAAAGTAGTGGGGGATGGAAATTGGGAAGAGAGGAGGAAATGCCAAAAAAAAACTTCCAAGAACTTGTTAATATGTCGCCAGCGAAGTAGTGGGCAAGAGACGCAACGAACATGCAGGTGCTGCTTTACAGAAGAAAAGACACAAAGTGCTGGAGTAATTCAGCGGGTCGGGCAGCATCTGTGGAGAGCATGCATAGGTGACATAAAGAGGACACAAAGTGTTGGAGTAACTCAACAGGTCGGGCAGCATCTGTGGAGAACATGGATAGGTAACGTTTCGGGTCGCGACCCTTCTTCTGAGAGGGGCGAGTGGGGAATATACACTCTACCCGGAGTGTTCCACTGCTATAAAGACACTTAATAGTCTCGACCCTAAACGTCCCTGTGCATTCCCTCTGCAGATGTTGCCTGACCCACTGAGTTACTCCAGCACTTTAAGATAGACAAAAGTGCTGGAGAAACTCAGTGGGTGCAGCAGCATCTATGGAGCGAAGGAAATAGGCAACGTTTCGTCCCGAAACGTTGCCTATTTCCTTCGCTCCATAGATGCTGCTGCACCCACTGAGTTTCTCCAGCACTTTTGTCTACCTTCGATTTTCCATCATCTGCAGTTCCTTCTTAAACAGATAGACGCTAAAAGCTGGAGTAACTCAGCGGGTCGGGCAGCATCTCTGGAGAAAGGGAATAGGTGACGTTTCGGGTCGAGACACCCTCATCAGATTGAGAAAAGGAGATTTTTTTCATTTTTCTATTCCTTCTCTCCGGAGATGCTGCCCTATTTCCCGCTGAGTTACTCCAGCTATTTGTGCCTTGTCTTCTGAAATTTAAAAAAAAAAATGAATTGTCGTTTTCAGCCAGTCTCTCGCTCACCAGTCTTCCCAACGCTCCTCGCTCCCAGCACCGCGATCTTCACGTTTCTGTGATGGAGGCAGTCGACGGCTGGGACCTCGGGAATGGGGACTAGCAAGAAGTTACTGGAGCTGTTGGACATGGTGCTGTGGGGGACAAGCATTTATGAAACTCAGCGCCACGCACTTGAGACGAGCCGAGAAATAGAGGAGGCTTTTGGGCACTGCTCCCCCCCTCGTCTGACTGATCCCCCTGGTCTCCGGAGAGGATCTGACCCTTGTTTCTGACTGTGTGTGTGTGTGTCCGATGTCAGACCTCTCCCGGTTCCTCTCTGGGCTCCCCCCGCCCCCATGCCGCGATCCACGCTCGGTGTTGCTGCTTGGTCGATTCCCATCGGAAGGAAGAGTGAAAATTTCCCAAACTTGCTGCGGATGTTCTGGCAGCGGCGGCCAATGAGAGAATCCAAACTTGCTCGGAGCCTGCCCCTGGCGTGAGTACTTGAATACAAATATCTTTGCTTGGATGCGCTGTGCCTGAGATGTCCTGTGTGGAATGTGCCGCCTCAAAGCGACAGTGAGTGCACATCACACACACAGTGGCTCTCAATAGACAATAGACAATAGACAATAGGTGCAGGAGTAGGCCATTCGGCCCTTCGAGCCAGCACCGCCATTCAATGTGATCATGGCTGATCATCCCCGTTCCTGCCTTCTCCCCATATCCCCTGACTCCGCTATCTTAAATCACTCTTAAGAAATCACTCTTAAAGCACAGTTTCCTTTCTTGAAGTTGGGGTTTTTTCTCCTTTGCGATTAGTTACAGTATCTTGCTTTAAGAGTATTTTTTTCTCAACGTTCTGAAAGAACCCGCACATTTTAAACAGTCAGCGAATACTGCCGGCCATGTCATCTCAATTAGAATTGAATTTCAATTGAAAATGTGACCTGGTTTGATGAAATCACTCTCACGGCACAGTTTCCTTTGTTCAAGTTGGGTGTTGCAATTGCAGTTCGTTGGAAGTGTCTTGTTTTTAAATGCATTGTCTCATCGTTGAGAAATAAACCAGCACCGCCATTCATTGTGATCATGGCTGATCATCCCCAATCAGTACCCCGTTCCTGCCTTTTCCCCATATCCCCTGACTCCGCTGATTTTAAGAGCCCTATCTAGCTCTCTCTTGAAAGCATCCAGAGAACCAGCCTCCACCGCCCTCTGAGGCAGGGAATTCCACAGACTCACAACTCTCTGTGAGAAAAAGTGTTTCCTCGTCTCCGTTCTAAATGGCTTACTCCTTATTCTTCAACTGTGGCCCCTGGTTCTGGACTCCCCCAACATCGGGAACACGGGGAAGGGAATGGAAACTCTTGCAAGGCTGCCAGGGAAAGGCAGGAGGGAGGGAACACACCAGGGAAACAGGCCATTCGGCCCAACTTGGTTAGATCTAGTGCTAGGGCTCTTAAAGATAGGGGAGTCGGGGGATATGGGGAGAAGGCAGGAATTGGGTACTGATTGGGGATGATCAGCCATGATCACATTGAATGGCGGTGCTGGCTCGAAGGGCCGAATGGCCTACTCCTGCACCTATTGTCTATTGGCTTTAGTCACAGGGTCGTGAATCTGTGGAATTCATTGCCACGGAAGGCTGTGGAGGTCAAGTCAATGGATATTTTTGAGGTGGTGATTGATGGATTATTGATTAGTACGGGTTGGGTGGAAGATTGCAACCTTCACGTGGTCCACCCTGTTTCGACTAATGCAATCAACTCGACGTGCACAAACGGAAGATCAAATAGAACAAGTTGTCCAACAACTTTAGGCTGTGCACGCCATATGAAAGAAGAAGAAGCAGAAGAGGATTAGTACGGGTGTCAGGGTTTATGGGGAGAAGGCAGGAGAATGGGGTCGAGAGGGAAAGATAGGCCAGCCCTGATTGAATGGCTGGGTAGACTTGACGAGCCGAATGGCCTCATTTTGATCATAGAAACATAGAAAATAGGTGCAGGAGTAGGCCATTCAGCCCTTCAAGCCAGCACCGCCATTCAATGTGATCATGGCTGATCATCCAGAATCAGTACCCTGTTCCTGCTTTCTCCCCATACCGCTTGATTCTGTTAGCCCTAAGAGCTCTATCTAATTCTCTCTTGAAAACGTCCAGTGAATTGGCGTCCACTGCCTTCTATGGCTGAGAATTACAGATTCACAACTGATCCTATAACTTATGAATTTATGAACTTGTCCATGCCATCCAAGACGCCCCATCTAAGATAGTCCCATTTGCCTGCATTTGGCCCGTATTCCTCTAAACCTTTCCCATCCATGTAGCAGTCCAAGTTTATTAAAAACTAGACCAAGTGCAGACCCGTTGGGTCTGTTCCCCCAACGTGCGGTTGTGGGGGGTGGGGGAGGCGGCATGCAGCGTCACACACACTAACTACCCCCCCCCCCCCCCGCACTCACGCTAATTACCCCCCTTGTAATTATATTAATATTATTAATTTGCTCCTTTTACCCCATAACCACCCTATCTACTGACGCATAGCCCCCAACTTGCAGTCACATCTAGAGAGGGGGAGGGGAGGTTAGAGAGTGAGGGCAGAGAGAGAAGGGGCAGAGACAGAGAGAGACACAGAGAGGGGCAAGAGGGATAGGGGGGTGGAGAGGAGGAGAAGAGGGAGGGTGGGTGAGGAGAGAGGGAGGGTGAGAGTGAGGGGGAGAGAGAGGGGGAGAGAGAGGGTGTGCTGAGAGGGGGGTGAGGTGGGGAGGGTGGAGGGAAGAGGGAAGGGGGTGTGGAGGGGAGGGAGAGAGAGGGGGGGGAGAGAGAGGGGGGGAGAGAGAGGGGGGGAGAGAGGGGGGGGAGAGAGGGGGGGGGAGAGAGGGGGGAGCGAGAGGGGGGGGGGGAGAGAGGGGGGGAGAGAGAGAGGGGGGGAGAGAGGGGGGGGGAGAGAGAGGGGGGGGGAGAGAGGGGGGGAGAGAGGGAGGGGAGGAGGGGGGGGGAGAGAGGGGGGGAGGAGAGAGGGGGGGGAGGAGGGAGGGGGAGAGAGGGGGGAGAGAGAGGGGGGGGAGAGATGGGGGGGGAGAGAGGGGGGGGGAGAGAGGGGGAGGAGGGGGGAGAGGGGGGGAGAGAGGGGGAGAGAGGAGGGGGAGGGGGGGGGGGGGGGGGAGGGAGGGGGGGGGGGGAGAGGGAGAGAGAGAGGGGGGGAGGGAGAGGGAGAGAGGGGGGGGGGGAGGGAGGGGGAGGGGGAGGGAGGGGGAGAGAGAGGGGGAGAGAGCGGGGAGAGAGAGGGAGAGAGGGAGAGCGAGGGAGGGGGAGGGGAGAGAGAGGGAGAGAGAGAGGGGGAGAGAGAGGGGATGGGGGGGGAGAGGGAGGAGGGGAGAGGGAGGAGGGGGAGAGGAGGAGGGGCGAGGAGAGGAGAGGGAGAGGGAGGAGGGAGAGGGAGGAGGGAGAGGGAGGAGGGGAGAGGGAGGAGGGAGGAGAGGGAGGAGGGAGAGGGAGGAGGGGAGAGGGAGGAGGGGAGAGGGAGGAGGGGAGAGGGAGGAGGGGAGAGGGAGGAGGGGAGAGGGAGGAGGGGAGAGAGAGGAGGGGAGAGAGAGGAGGGGAGAGAGAGGAGGGGAGAGAGAGGAGGGGAGAGAGAGGGGGTGCCTTTTTACCCAAACCCCCCAAACAACCATTTACAGGCAGTGCTTTTTTCCTCAAACTAACCATATTTTCATTTTCAAACCACATTATGGGTACTCACAGCTGTGGAGACATTTGTTCAGTGTCATTCAGAGCTCTGATTGAGGCACACCACTTGCAGAGACTGATTGAGGCACACCACTTCCTGGTTTTATAGTCCCTCCCCCTCCCTCCAGCGGGGGCAGCAGAGAGAATGGGGAATTTTGTAAAAACATTAATATCTCTGTCACTTTTCTTCGATGGGAAAAATCCTCGGCACATACGGCGGAGGGGGGCTCTGAGCTAGGTGGCCAAAAATGACGGCCGTAGGTGGCGGCGTTCTCTCGGAAATCGCAGCACAGAAGGCCAAAACCGGTCAAGAACAGACTTTTAGTAATATAGATGTTCGTCTATAGTCAGATTTATTCATCACAGACACAATGAAGTGCAGTGAAATGAATTTGCCAGCAGCGGTACAATAAAAAAGAACACACAATTAACAACAAAAATTTAACACAAAACATCCACCACAGCATTCATCACTGTGGTGGAAGGCACAAAGTTTGGTCAGTCCTCCTCCATTTCCCCCCGTGGTCGGGACCACAAACCTCTGCAGTCGCCGCTGTGGGTGGCCAGATGTACAGGCACGGTAAGTCCCAAATCGGTGCTTCGCTATCGGAGATCGCGGCTTCAAGATGCTGTAGGCCGCAAGCCTGCGGCCGAAGATGTAAGTCCCTGCCGCACCGCGGCTAGAAGCACCGCAGTCCGTGGCTTCAAGATGTTGTAGGCTGCGTGCCGGCAGTCGTTATCGTACCTGTCTCAACCACCTCCTCTGGCATCTCATTCCATACACCCACCACCCTCTGAGTAAAAAAGTTGCTCCTCAGGTTCAAATCTTTCTCCTCTCACCCTGCACTCTGGTTCTTGATTTCCCTACCCTGGGTAAAAGGCTCTGTCCATTCACCCTATCAATTCCCCATGTGATTTTATACACCTCTATAAGATCACCCCTCTGCCTCTTGCGCTCCAAGGAATAAATTCTTATCCTGCCCAATCTCTCCCGATAACTAAACTAATAAGTCTCTTGGGATAACTGTGCCTGTTCCAGTTCTTTGAAAGAACTACCATGAAGCTGGAAAGAGTACAGAGAAGATTTACACAGTTGTTGCCAGGACTTGAGGACCAGAGCTAAAGGGAGAGATTGGGCAGGATAAGAATTTAACCTATGATGTCAGTGCAAATGATGAATAATTTTTAACTCAAAAAGATGATCTGATGGTTATTAATTACTGAACAGGATTTCATAACATATAGTGGTGAATACCTAAAGGATGACCTTGCTATGAATAGAACCTGTAAAATCCAATTTCATCTCCTTCTTAATCATCTCCTTCTTGGCGACAGCAGTTTCCAAGATGATTTTAGCTGCGAGCACAATAGTTTTCAAACTTTCCATTTGAAAGGAACCCCCTTAAAATATTACCAGGTGTCGAGACCACTTGTGTCAAAGCTGCTGAAAACCACACGGTCCCAGTTTAGTTCAGTTTAGAGATACAGCGCGGATACAGGCCCTTCGGCCCACCGAGTCCGTGCTGACCAGCACCCTAACACTCGTCCATTTACAATTATACCAAGCCGACTAGCCTACAAACCTGCACATCTTTGGAGTGTGGGAGTAAACTGGAGCTCCCAGAGAAAACCCACACGGTCACAGGGAGAACGTACAAACACAACGAACAGACAGCACCCGGAGTCGGGATCGAACTCGGGTCTCTGGTGCTGTAAGACAGCCACACTACCGCTGCGTCATCTCTGTAGAAATGTACTTGATACCATAGCACAGGAACAAACACATAACACCAGCAACGAAATGCAGGCGTGATTTGATTGACATTGTAAAAATCTGCAACGATTTGCATCACGTATTTTGTGTGAGGAGATCATAGGTGGAATGTGTTTACATTTAGCAGCGGATATTAGAATATCATTTCATGCAGTATTATCCTGAACAACTTGTAACACAACTAGTTATTTCCACAGTCTATTAATTTGCAACAAATTGACGCTAATAGCAAAATGTGACACTTTGGAATGGAATACAAAATTGTTCCGCAGGCATTTCTTTCTGTCAATTCTTAATCATTATATTTAAATGGCTAGAACACACGATGTTTGGTGTCCCGGTTAGCTAATTTAAAAAAAAAACTGCACGTTCACAGAGCTAATACATGCGTTTGGGACCTTTGTACATTCGTTTCGTTTGAAAACGGGACCTGTTCTGGTGAAATCATTCTCACAAAACAATTTTATTTGTTCAAGCTGGGGTTTGTATTTGCAATTAGTTGCTGTATCTTGCTTTAAATGGATTTTCTCAACGTTATGACCCCCCCCCCCCCCTCCCCCTCCCCCTCCCCCTCCCTTGTAGAGGCAAATACTGCTGGCGATGTGTTTTCATTTGCTAGCGTGACCTGCTTTGATTAAATCACTCAGTTTCCTTTGTTCCAACTTGTGTTTCTGTATTTGCAATTAGTTGCAGTATCTTGTTTAAAGTATATTCTCACAACGTTGAGAAATCCCCGCTGTGTATTGAAACAGGGGGAAGTGTCAGCATATACTGCTGGACATGTAATCTCAATTGAAAATGTGAGCAGTTTGGCAATTGGCAATAGACAATAGACAATAGGTGCAGGAGTAGGCCATTCGGCCCTTCGAGCCAGCACCACCATTCAATGGCCGATCATTCCCAATCTGTACCCCGTTCCTGCCTTCTCCCCATATCCCCTGACCCCGCTATCTTGAAGCATTCTTAAGAAATCACTGTTAAAGCACAGTTTCCTTTCTTGATGGGGGTTTTCTCATTTGCAATTAGTTGCAGTATCTTGCTTTAAGAGTATTTTTTTCTCAACGTTGTGAAAGAACCCTCCCCCCCCCCCCCTCCCATTTTAAACAGTCAGCGAATACTACCGGCCATGTCATCTCAATTGAATTGAATTACAATTGAAAATGTGACCTGTTTTGATGAAATCACTCTCACAATACAGTTTCCTTTGTTCAAGTTGGGTGTTGCATTTGCAGTTCGTTGCAAGTGTCTTGTTTTTAAATGCATTTTCTCATCGTTGGGAAATAAACCTCATGTAGACAGCCAGCAAATTACTGCAGGCGATGTGTGAGTTATTTTGGTTTTTATTTAGCTCTGCATCGTAACCCCGGTGATGCAGTTGTGTAGGAAGGAGGTGCAGATGCTGGGTTTGGTGTCTGTCCCCGCCCGGTCTGAAGAAGGGTTTCGGCCCGAAACGTCGCCTATTTCCTTCGCTCCATAGATGCTGCTGCACCCGCTGAGTTCCCCCAGCAATTTTGTGTACCAGCAATAAGCAGCTTGTCGGTCTGTCTGTCCTCCAGTGGTATGGAGACTGTAGTAGGCGGCGCAGGAACGCGTGGGCGGCGGAACGGCAGCGTGGGGCGGGGGGGGAGGAGGAGGCGGGGTTTGCGGGGGGGAGGAGGAGGGGGCGGGGTTTGCGGAGAGGGGGCGGGGTTTGCGGGGGGGGCGGGGTTTGCGGGGGGGGAGGAGGAGGGGGCGGGGTTTGCGGGGGGGAGGGGGCGGGGTTTGCGGGGGGGAGGAGGAGGGGGCGGGGTTTGCGGAGAGGGGGCGGGGTTTGCGGGGGGGCGGGGTTTGCGGGGGGAGGAGGAGGGGGCGGGGTTTGCGGGGGGGAGGAGGAGGAGGAGGGGGCGGGGTTTGCGGGGGGGAGGAGGAGGGGGCGGGGTTTGCGGAGAGGGGGCGGGGTTTGCGGGGGGGCGGGGTTTGCGGGGGGGGAGGAGGAGGGGGCGGGGTTTGCGGGGAGGTGGGGGAGGGGGGCGGGGTTTGCGGGGGGGAGGAGGAGGGGGCGGGGTTTGTGGGGGGGAGGAGGAAGAGGGGGCGGGGTTTGCGGGGAGGTGGGGGAGGGGGCGGGGTTTGCGGGGGGAGGAGGAGGGGGCGGGGTTTGCGGGGAGGAGGAGGAGGGGGCGGGGTTTGCGGGGAGGAGGAGGAGGGGGCGGGGTTTGCGGGGAGGTGGGGGAGGGGGCGGGGTTTGCGGGGGAGGAGGAGGAGGAGGGGGCGGGGTTTGCGGGGAGGTGGGGGAGGGGGCGGGGTTTGCGGGGAGGTGGGGGAGGGGGCGGGGTTTGCGGGGGGAGGAGGAGGAGGGGGCGGGGTTTGCGGGGAGGTGGGGGAGGGGGCGGGGTTTGCGGGGGAGGAGGAGGAGGAGGGGGCGGGGTTTGTGGGGGGGAGGAGGAGGGGGCGGGGTTTGCGGGGAGGTGGGGGAGGGGCGGGGTTTGCGGGGGAGGAGGAGGAGGAGGGGGCGGGGTTTGCGGGGAGGTGGGGGAGGGGGCGGGGTTTGCGGGGAGGTGGGGGAGGGGGCGGGGTTTGCGGGGGGAGGAGGAGGAGGGGGCGGGGTTTGCGGGGAGGTGGGGGAGGGGGCGGGGTTTGCGGGGGAGGAGGAGGAGGAGGGGGCGGGGGTTTGCGGGGAGGTGGGGGAGGGGGCGGGGTTTGCGGGGAGGTGGGGAGGGGGCGGGGTTTGCGGGGAGGAGGAGGGGGCGGGGTTTGCGGGGAGGAGGAGGAAGAGGGGGCGGGGTTTGCGGGGGGGAGGAGGAGGAGGGGGCGGGGTTTTGCGGGAGGTGGGGGAGGGGGCGGGGTTTGCGGGGGAGGAGGAGGAGGGGGCGGGGTTTGCGGGGAGGTGGGGGAGGGGGCGGGGTTTGCGGGGGAGGAGGAGGGGGCGGGGTTTGCGGGGAGGAGGAGGAAGAGGGGGCGGGGTTTGCGGGGGGGAGGAGGAGGAGGGGGCGGGGTTTGCGGGGAGGTGGGGGAGGGGGCGGGGTTTGCGGGGAGGAGGAGGAAGAGGGGGCGGGGTTTGCGGGGAGGGGTGGGGGAGGGGGCGGGGTTTGCGGGGAGGTGGGGGAGGGGGCGGGGTTTGCGGGGGGAGGAGGAGGGGGCGGGGTTTGCGGGGAGGTGGGGGAGGGGGCGGGGTTTGCGGGGTTTGCGGGGGGGGAGGAGGAGGAGGGGGCGGGGTTTGCGGGGAGGTGGGGGAGGGGGCGGGGTTTGCGGGGGAGGAGGAGGGGGCGGGGTTTGCGGGGAGGAGGAGGAGGAGGGGGCGGGGTTTGTGGGGGGGAGGAGGAGGGGGCGGGGTTTGCGGGGAGGAGGAGGAGGGGGCGGGGTTTGTGGGGGGGAGGAGGAGGGGGCGGGGTTTGTGGGGGGGGAGGAGGAGGAGGGGGCGGGGTTTGCGGGGGGGGAGGAGGAGGAGGGGGCGGGGTTTGCGGGGGGGGAGGAGGAGGAGGGGGCGGGGTTTGCGGGGGGGGGAGGAGGAGGAGGGGGCGGGGTTTGCGGGGGGGGAGGAGGAGGAGGGGGCGGGGTTTGCGGGGGGGGAGGAGGAGGAGGGGGCGGGGTTTGCGGGGGGGGAGGAGGAGGAGGAGGGGGCGGGGTTTGCGGGGGGGGAGGAGGAGGAGGGGGCGGGGTTTGCGGGGGGGCGGGGTTTGCGGGGGGGAGGAGGAGGGGGCGGGGTTTGCGGGGGGGAGGAGGAGGAGGGGGCGGGGTTTGCGGGGGGGGAGGAGGAGGAGGGGGCGGGGTTTGCGGGGAGGTGGGGGAGGGGGCGGGGTTTGCGGGGGGGAGGAGGAGGAGGGGGCGGGGTTTGCGGGGAGGTGGGGGAGGGGGCGGGGTTTGCGGGGGGAGGAGGAGGGGGCGGGGTTTGAGGGGGGGAGGAGGAGGAGGAGGGGGAGGGGTTTGCGGGGGGAGGGGAGGAGGAGGAGGAGGAGGGGCGGAGTGGGAGGGGAGGTGGAGGGAGGGGGGGGGCGGGGTTTGGGGGGGGGAGGAGGAGGGGGCGGGGTTTGCGGGGAGGAGGAGGAGGGGGCGGGGTTTGTGGGGGGGGAGGAGGAGGGGGCGGGGTTTGCGGGGCACAGCCTGGGGCAACATGGCGGCGGGCGGATGGAAATACTGATGACTGTCAGGAAAATCGCCTCGATCTGTACCATGGTGAGTCTCGACAAACAGCACGAAACAAAGACAACTAGAGAAGCGACATACGCACTCAACACGATAGTCCCACTTAGAGCACCACCGGCACCTCCCACCTCTAAGCTCTCTCTCCTTCCCCCTCTCTCTCCTTCCCCCTCTCTCTCCTTCTCCCTCTCTCTCCTTCCCCTCTCTCTTTCCATCCCCTTCCCTCCGGTCAGACCCTAGCCCGCTGTTAACTTGCAATTTTTACTATTATCCCTGGCAAAAAAATACAAAACCCGCAGCCAACCGATCAATGGGAATAAGCAGCCTTGTGTGTCTCTGACCAGCTGCAACTCTGGGCTCGGTGCAATTCTCATTGCAAGATTTATGTCAAACATATTTTCCCCATTTCAAATTTGTCCTTTGTGATTTTGGTTTATTAGCCTCTGATGATATTAGGTGCTTAGTCAGGACTGATGACACTGGCTTGCAGGTCGAATGTCCCAGTCCAGCTTTGTATTTGTTTATTGAAGGGAAAAAATGTGCCACTCCCCCTGTTTTTGTGTAATAGCTACAAAGGCGCATGTTCCTAGCTTGGTGGGGAAATAGTTCAGTGCATCAATGTAAGTATTCACATTATTTGGCTACTGCCGACTGGTTTATTGCAAAACTATCAGTTAGGAATTTTATCTAAATGAATATTGATTTGTAGAAATGACAGCGTACATTTATCAGATGATCCTGTTAGTAGGAGTACAAGTTCTGACATTATTCCCTAGAATGCAGGAGGATAAAAGGTGATCTAAGAGATGTACAAGATCATGAAAGGAAGAGATAGAGTAAATGCACACTCTTACCCAGAGTAGGGGAATCGGGAACCAGAGAACATACGTTTAAGGTGAGGGGGGGAAAGATTTAATAGGAACCTGAGGGGCAATTTGTTTACACAAAGGGTGGTGGTTGTATGGAACAAGTCGCAGGAGGAGGCGGTTAAGAAACATTTGGACAGGTATATGAACAGGATGGGATTCGAGGGATATGGGCCAAACTCAGGCAGAAGGGGCTGGTATGGATGGGTCATGATGATAGAGCTGGTCAAATTGGGCCGAAGGATCTGTATCCATGCTGTATGATTCTATGACGACAGATGGCACAATGGGCTAAGTGTTCGGCTGGCAACCGGAAGGTAGCTGGTTCGAATCCCGCTTGGAGTGCATACTGTCGTTGTGTCCTTGGGCAAGACACTTCACCCACCTTTGCCTGTGTGTGTGGATGTAATTATGTGAAGCACTTTGGGGTCAATGCAAGTTGACTAAAAATGTGCTATATAAATAAAGAAATTTAATTTAATTTAATTTATGACTCTTAATAGATCTTTGATCTTCAGATACAATGTTGAAATAATATAACTTCAGTTGAAGATGGGCTTTCTATGTTCAACAATTACTCAGACAATGCATAATAGTCAACATCTACATCGGCGAGACCAAGCGCAGGCTCGGCAATTGTTTCACTGAACACCTCCGCTCGGTCCGTCTTAACCTGCCTGATCTCCCAGTGGCTCAGCACTTCAACTCCCCCCTCCCATTCCCAATCTGGCCTTCCTGTCCTGGACCTCCTCCATTTGCCCAGTGCAAATTGGAGGAACAGCACCTCATATTTCGCTTGGGTAGTTCACACCCCAGCGGTATGAACATTGACTTCTCTAACTTCAAATAGCCCTTGCTTTCTCTCTCCAACCGCTCCCCCTTCCCAGTTCTCCCACCAGCCTTACTGTCTCCGCCTACATTCTATTGCATTTCTGGTTAACTTCACTAAACAAATGCACATTTCATATCCGTGCTTATTTTTGGACTCTAAATGTTGTATTCTGGAGAGCTCTAGGACTGAACCCCAAAGTATATTTCAAAGTGCATTTTAATCTAAAAGTCCACTGTTTCCCATTCAAATAGATTCAGATCATTCAGTGTAGTGGATTGGAATAATTTTCCACAGTAGGAACTTTCAGTTAAAAGAACCCGATATTCTTAAATAACGTAGACTCAAAATGCTGGAGTAACATAGAAACATAGAAATTAGGTCCAGGAGTAGGCCATTCGGCACTTCGAGCCTGCACCGCCATTCAATATGATCATGGCTGATCATCCAACTCAGTATCCTGTACCTGCCTTCTCTCCATACCCCTTGATCTCTTTAGCCACAAGGGCCACATCTAACTCCCTCTTAAATATAGCCAATGAACTGGCCTCAACTACCTTCTGTGGCAGAGAATTCCAGAGATTCACCACTCTCTGTGTGAAAAATGTTTTTCTCATCTCGGTCCTAAAGGATTACCCCCTTATCCTTAAACTGTGACCCCTTGTTCTGGACTTCCCCAACATCGGTAACAATCTTCCTGCATCTAGCCTGTCCAACCCCTTAAGAATTTTGTACGTTTCTATAAGATCCCCCCTCAATCTACTAAATTCTAGCGAGTACAAGCCGAGTCTAGCCAGTCTTTCTTCAGCGAGAAAGACAGCATCTCTGGAGAGAAGGATTGGGTGATGTTTCAGGTCGAGACCTTTTTCTTCAAACACTGGTTTAAAGAAGGGCCTGGACGTGAAATGTCACCCATTCCTTCTCTCCAGAGATGCAGTGTATCCCTCTGAGTTACTCCAGCATTTTGTGTCGATCTTTGGTGTAAATGTGCACCTGCAGTTCCTTCCTACACATTTCTTAAAGAGTGTGTTCTTTTTGATTTCTCGACACTTAGAATTATATTTTACATTTATTTTCTTGTTCCTAAGCAATAATATAAGGACAAAACCTACTCATTTTGATACTGGAAATCTGAAAACAAAACAGATAGGACCGGTGACCATAACTTCAGAATAAAAGGATGTACCTTTAGCGAGGAGATGAGGAGGAATTTCTTTAGTCAGAGGGTGGTGAATCTGGAATTCCTTTCCACAGAAGGCTGTGGAGGCCAAGTCGATGGAAGAGATTGATTATTAAGGGTATCAAGGGTTATGGGGCGAAGGCAGGAGAATGGGGTTGGGAGGAAAAGATAGATCAGCCATGAATGAATGGTGGAGTAGACTTGATGGGTCCAATGGCCTAATTTTGCCCCGATCACTTATGAACATAATGCTAGAAATGCCCAGCACATCAGACAGAGTTTATGCAGAGGGAGATATTTAACATTTCAGCTCTGATCTTTCATCAGAACTGAAAAAACTGTAAAAATCATTTTTTAATATTACAGAGAACAGTGAGAGGACAATAGAAACTTCTGTGATAGGGGAGAGACCAAGAGACTTTGAATGTCACAAAATTGCTTCTTCACTGACATTCCTTCTATTATAAAGTCAGAAGTGGGAATGCACAGTCATCGATGAACAATGTTCAACCTCATTTGCAACTCCTCTGTGAAGTGAAGCAGTTCATGCCTGCAAGTATAAAGCCCTGGATCACGTTCAAGCTTGAGCTAAATAAGGAGCAAGTAGCATTTGCACTACAGAAGTGCCAGGCAGCGACCATATCCATCAAAAGACAGGTTAACAAACTGCCCTTGACAATCAACGACACTGCCTATCCCTCGACCCATGACCCTACAGACGAACACCATCTCCCAGACTGTTTCTGATCTCAATGCCTCTGGCAAGAGGTAGGCAGTGTTGTAGAGCAGAGGGATCTAGGAGTGCAGGTGCATGGTTCCTTGAAGGTCGAGTCACAGGTAGACAAGGTTGTCAAAAAGGCTTTTGGCACATTGGCCTTCATCAGTCAGAGTATAGAAGAAGGGTCTCGATGCGAAACATCACCCATTCCTTCTCTCCAGAAATGCTGCCTGTCCCGCTGAGTTACTCTGGCTTTTTGTGTCCAACCAGCATCTGCTGTTCCTTCTTACACGTATAGAGTATAGAAGTTCGGTCATGTTGCAGTTGTATGAGACGTTGGTGAGACCGCATTTAGAATATTGTGGGTGGACAAAAATGCTGGAGAAACTCAGCGGGTGAGGCAGCATCTATGGAGCGAAGGAAATAGGCGATGTTTCGGGTCGAGACACTTCTTCAGAATATTGTGTTCAGTTCTGGGCACCATGTTATAGGAAAGATATTGTAAAGCTTGAAAGGGGTCAGAGAAGATTTATGTTGCCAGGACCAGAGTGTGTGAGCTATAGGGAGAGGTTGAGTAGGCTGGGTCTCTATTCCATGGAGTGCAGGAGGATGAGGGGTGATCTTATAGAGGTGTACAAAATTATGAGAGGAGTAGATTGGGTAGATGCACAGAGTCTTTTGCCCAGAGTAGGGGAAAAGATTTAAAAGGAATCTTTTTTATACAAAGGGTGGTGGGTGTATGGAACAAGCTGCCAGTTGAGACTGGGACTATCCCAACGTTTAAGAAACAGTTAGACAGATACATGGATAAGACGGGTTTGGAGGGATATGGACCAAGTGCAGGCAGGTGGGACTAGTGTAGCTGGGACATGTTGGCTGGTGTGGGCGAGTTGGGCCGTAGGGCCTGATTCCACACTGTATCACTCTATGACTCTATAAGATTTCAATCCTTAATCTTCCTATTCCTCTTGTCTCCACCTGCCTGAATCTAATTGAAGTTTTCAGTTAACATGCAATTAGAATTTCTATTAAGTTAACTAATACTTTTCTTTTAGTGAGACATTAATTCCCTAAACTTAATTGTAATATACCTATTGTTAAACTCAAGACGTATTGCAACCAGTGCTTGTTGAAAACCTACCAGGAACTCATGATGGGTCTATGGATAAGAATTGTAAAAGATATGGGCCAAGCGCCGGCAAGAAGAATTAGCTTGGTTAGGCAACTTGGTCGATGTAAATTAATTGTGCCAAAGGACCTGTTTCCATGCTCTTCATTGATTTCTCCAAAAACTGTAATACCTGTATTATTATGGTATTTTTTTTAACTCATTTTGGTTTAGGGATTAGAATAATAATCTGAGTTTAGTTACTCCTTTAATTTGCTTTACAATAACATAGAACAGAACACTACAGAAACAATGTCTGTCGAACATGATGCCAAGACCAACTCTTCCTCTACCTAATCCATTTTCCTCCATTTTCTTTATATCCATGTGCTTATCCAAAAGTCTTTTAAATCCCACTATCGTATCTGCTTCCACACCAACCCCGGCAGCGTGATTCAGACACTCGCCACCCTCTATGTGGAAAAGCTACCTTGTTCCGTATGAACTGTACACTGCAAGGGCCAGGAAGCGAGCGGGTAAGATCATCTCTGACCCCTCTCACCCTGGCCACAAACTCTTTGAATCACTTCCCTCTGGAAGGCGACTCCGGACTGTCAAAGCTGCCACAGCCAGACATAAAAACAGCTTTTTTTCCCACGAGTAGTAGCTCTACTCAGTAACCAAAAATCTGTAGCCTCCTTTTGCTCTGGTATTTTATTTAATTCACATGTTTAATCGATAATGTTTTATTATTAATGTTTAATGTTTGATGTGTCATTCCTAACTGTCACTGTATGTCATGTTGTCACTTGCGGGCGGAGCACCAAGGCAAATTCCTTGTATGTGAATACTTGGCCAATAAACCCATTCATTCATTCCTTTAAACTTTTCCCCTCTCACCTTAAAGCTATGCCCTCTAGTATTTGATATTTTCAAGATGGGGGGAGGGAAAATGTTTTGACTGTCTACCCTATCTATGCCTCTCATGGTTGTGTATATACATCTATCGGGTCTCCCCTCAACCTCTGGCGATCCAGAGAAAACAATCCAAGTCTGTCCAACCTTTCCCTGTAGCTAATAAACGCTAATCCGGGCACCCTTTCCAAAGCATCCACCATGTTCCTGTAATGTGGCAACCAAAACTGCGTGGAATACGCCAAAGGTTACGTCGACCATTCTTATTTTAAGAATATGGAGTAAGCCGTTCAGAACGGAGACGAGGAAACACTTTTTCTCACGGAGAGTGGTGAGTCTGTGGAATTCTCTGCCTCGGTGGAGGCAGGTTCTCTGGATGCTTTCAAGTGAGAGCTAGATAGGGCTCTTAAAAATAGCGTAGTCAGGGGACATGGGGAGAAGGCAGGAACGGGGTATTGATGGGGGATGATCAGCCATGATCACATTGAATGGTGGTGCTGGCTCGAAGGGCCAAATGGCCTACTCCTGCACCTATTGTCTATTGTCTATAAATGCAGCCTAAGTAACGTCCTAAAAAACTTGCCTCTTGACTTCCTGCCTCTTACACTCAATGACCATCCAATGAAGGCAAGCATATATGTCGCCATTACCATTCTATGTACATGTGTTGCCGCTTTCAGGGAGTTATGAATTCTGACCAAAGATCCCCCTGTACAAGTTTTGTGGCCCTAAAGATGATTAAAGACTTTGTACAGTGTCCTTGTTCTGTTGGTTAAAGTGAAATTAAATCATTCAAATCTTTTCAGAATCTAGCAGTCTTTCCAAAAATCAATGAAGTTCAAAAGGGAGTTGAATTACCTGGGCTCATTTCTATTTTTAATTAGTATAAAATACCCATTCTGTTTCGGAATCAATCAAAACAAGATTATTTATCCTCGATTGCTTTCTTAAAAACGATGTTGCATTTAACCCACTAAGTTATTTAAATGAAGAACCTGCACAATTAATTTTGTTCAAACAATAATTTTCAGTTCAGTGTCATCCACATTTTGTATTTTGATCATTTTTGTCCTTGGACACATTGAGAAATGTTATCATTGTCGCTCTCAGCCTGCAGGAGCAAACATTAATCTGTATTAATATGGATATTTTTGGTCGAAAACACATCGTAAAAAGAGGGAATCATCAGTTATTTATTATACGATTTCAAGTCCTTAAGGGCCCGTCCCGCTTACGCGATTTTTTTCGGCGACTTGCCGGCACCCGTCAGAGTCGCAGCAGGTCTCCGAAAATTCTCAACGTGTTGAAAATCCAGCGGCGACCAGAAACAGATACGACTCTTTGGGCGACTACCTACGACCATACAGGCGTCACCCCGCGATGTCGTACCTTTTTCTGGTCGCCGCTGGATTTTCAAACTCGGTTGTACAGAGCCCTAGTGAAACCACACCTGGAGTATTGTGCGCAGTTTTGGTCCCCTAATTTGAGGAAGGACATTCTTGCTATTGAGGGAGTGCAGCGTAGGTTTACAAGGTTAATTCCCGGGATGGCGGGACTGTCATATGCTGGGAGAATGGAGCAGCTGGGCCTGTACACTGGAGTTGAGAAGGATGAGAGGGCATCTCTTTGAAACATAAAATTGTTAAGGGTTTGGACACGCTGGAGGCAGGAAACATGTTCCCGATGTTGGGGGAATCCAGAAGCAGGGGCCACAGTGGGGCCACAGTTTAAGAATAAGGAGTAAGCCATTTAGAACGCAGACGAGGAAACACTTTTTCACACAGAGTTGTGAATCTGTGGAATTCTCTGCAGGCAGGTTCTCTGGATGCTTTCAAGAGAGAGCTAGATGGGGCTCTTAAAAATAGCGGAGTCAGGGGCTATGGGGAGAAGGCAGGACCGGGGTACTGATTGGGGATGATCATCCATGATCACATTGAATGGCGGTGCTGGCTCGAAGGGCTGAATGGCCTACTCCTGCACCTATTGTCTATTGTCTATTGAAAATTTTCGGAGACAAAAATTGCGTAAGCGGGACGGGCCCTTTAATCTTCCTATTGCTCTTGCCACCACCTGCCCCATGCCTACGTACATTGCTATAAATATTCACCTTGAGATCTCCCTTGCATTGCCATAAATCTGTGCGATCAGCAGATTTTTAATATTTGACAGTGGTTATTGTTGATTATTCATCTTTTTTTATTTGAGTAGTGTCATCATGCCAGGCAATTACTAAGAAAATCTTTCGCTGTTTGTGTGATCTCTTCTGGCCTCTGCTTCGCCCCCGCACTAGACTAGAGCAGAAATGCCTCGTCATCATGATACAGCCCAGTCAGCATCCCCGCCTGTGTTAATGTATGAGGAGCCACGGTGTTGTCCTGTGACTAAAGAGAGAGACAGATTCAAAGTAATGCTCTATTACGTCAGCTACATTTAGAAATTCAGATCGAAGTCTCTTTTACATCGTGGTATTTCAGATAATATAATGCAATATGAACTCCATCTCCTCGCACACACTTCCTGGCGACTGTCTGAAATTGACCCAGACCGTTCTCAACCTTGGTGTCATATTTGTGCCTGATCTCTTATCCATGTCATCTCTAAGATCTCTCATTTTTATCTCTGTAACATCATTGTAATCTGACTTTGCTTCAGTGTATCTTGTGCCGGCACAATCTTCGATGTCATTGTTATCTCCTTGCGTAACTGGTGCTTGTTCTGCTTTCCCAGAACGAGCACAAAACAAGCCCATGTCCACCAACTTAAAACTTGTTGATATAAAATGGCTTACTTAGCAACGCCTCAGTTTTACCATTCGCATCCTTGTTTTAAAATCCGTACAGAACCCCAATGCATCCCATTCTCTCTAACCTGATCCAATCCTATAACACCAATGACTCTTACTAATAATTAACATTACAATTGACATT
Organism: Amblyraja radiata; assembly: GCF_010909765.2. NCBI lineage: Eukaryota > Metazoa > Chordata > Chondrichthyes > Rajiformes > Rajidae > Amblyraja > Amblyraja radiata. The sequence continues at coordinate 52,269,489 of NC_045967.1, forward strand.
AATAAACCCAAGCCCTTTGAGATATTTTTTTAAATCGCTCTAACCCTTAAACGTATCTACAATACAATTGGCAGCAATGAGAGGGGAAAAGATTGTCGGTGGAGAGGTGACTGAAGAAAGGTCTTGACCCGAATCGTCACCCATTCCTTCTCTCCAGAGATGCTGCCTGTCCCACTGAGTTACTCTAGCATTTTAGGTCTATCTTTGTACAGCCATGCGTTCAACTGCCTAGGTTCTGGGCACCTATAAGATTTTTATGATGTCAATAATTTGCACATTGCTGCAGAATGTTTAGGGATACTGATGTTTGACTATCGAAAGGGAAGGCACCCAAATTTTCCAAGAAATCCCTTCATGCTTCACCAAAAGTGCGGTACGGTGGCGCAGCAGTAGAATTGCTACCTTACAGCACCGATTGTGGGTGCTGTCTGCACGGAGTTTGTACATTCTCCTCATAAGGAGGGTGGGTTTTCTCCCAGATCTTCGGTTTCCTCCCACACTCCAAAGACGTACAGGTTTGTAGGTTAATTGGCTTGGTATAAAATGGAAATTGTCCCTAGTGTGTGTAGGATAGTGTTGGCGTGCGGGGATTGCAGGTTGGCTCGGACCCAGTGGGCCGAAGGGTCTGTTTCCGCACTGTATCGCTAAGCTACAACTAAACTTGATTCAGTATTTTTATATTTACTGGCCTGATGAATGAATGCCTTGTGTAAATGATATATTAAAACAGTCAAGGTGCACCTAGTAGATTAATAGAAAGATGGACCTGCATTTATTGGAAGACCGAATCTTCAATGCATGAGATTGGTTTGTGAGCCAGGTGTGTGGCAGGACCTGGATTTGAGGTCTTGCGTTTGGGTCGGTTGGCAAATGGAGAGGGTGGGGGGGGCGGGGGGGGGGGGGTTGGAACACTTCTACCTTTTCTCAATTCCTTGGTTTATTATTAAATTTATGATGCTAGTACGGAGCATAACAGTGTGTTTATTAATAGAAATCATATCTAATATTTGGGAAAACCTGTAGTCGTGTAGTATGGAAGTCCCTGGGATGCTAGGTTATCGGAGCTTTAGTCTCAAAATCAAAAGCTTTACATCAAAAGTCTGCGTACCCACCACACCACCTCCAGGTCCCTCAGATCGTCCAACTTGGGGTTACTGAACATCCAGCGGTCTAGGCATAAGCTCAGTGGCGACCGCGCCTTTGCGGTTGCAGCTTCTAGACTGTGGAACAGCATCCCTCTTCCCATCAGAACTGCCCCCTCCATCGACTCCTTTAAGTCTAGACTTAAAACTCATCTGTACTCTCAAGCCTTTCTTGACGTCCTCTGAGGGAGGGCTATATGTATGTATTTATGTATGTACTTAATCTATGAACCACTGTTGTACCTCCACCAATATTTGGTCAATGAGAGTTGTTTTTTAAATGTGCTATAGATATAAAAGTGACTTGACTTGACTTAGTGCAAAATGCAAAACTTGCATTTGAAGCAAGGCTTGCCATCAAGTTTGGTTGCAATGGGATACAGATCTATTCCTTGTAAAAAGATTTTGTTCAGCTATATTTAGAATATTTTATGATCTGATGGAAATACAGAACATCTGTAAAAGTTCAGATGTTATTTGAATGATGCCATGTTTCAAACTGATTTAAAAAAAATCTAATTTGAGATTTTGAATGTTATATTTGCCTTGATGAAGGCATTAGTTTGCATCTTGGCAGATAGGCTATTTGAATTGAACGCTGCAAAAACAGATGGCTTGATTAATTAATATAGATAAATGTTAAATGTTTCTTTTCCCAACCGTTAACATTTGGTAAGTTGCCACGCTGAGGGTTATTCACAAGGATGGTAGACAAAAATGCTGGAGAAACTCAGCGGGTGAGGCAGCATCTATGGAGCAAAGGAAATAGGCAACATTTCGGGTCGAGACCCTTCTTCAGACTGATGTGAGGGTGGGGGGGGCGTGAAGAAGAAAGGAAGAGGCGGTGACAGTGGGCTGAGGGAGAGCTGAGAAGGGGAGGAGAAGCAGGGACTACCTGAAATTAGAGAAGTCAATGTTCATACCGCTGGGGTGTAAACTACCCAAGCGAAATATGAGGTACTGCACCACATCTTCCCATCTCCTTCCATGTCGGCTTTCCGCAGAGACCGCTCCCTCCGTAACTCCCTGGTCCATTCGTCCCTTCCCACCCAAACCACCCCCTCTCCTGGCACTTTCCCTTGCAACCGCAGGAAATGCTACACTTGTAGCTTTACCTCCCCCCTTGACTCCATTCAAGGACCCAAGCAGTCTTTCCAGGTTCGCAGAGGTTCACCTGCACCTCCTCCAACCTCATCTATTGTATCCGCTTCTCTAGGTGTCAGCTGCTCTACATCGGTAAGACCAAGCGTAGGCTTGGCGATCGTTTCGCCCAACGCCTCCGCTCGGTTCACATTAACCTACCTGATCTCCCGGTGGCTCAGCACTTCAACTCCCCCTCCCATTCCGAATCCGACCTTTCTGTCCTGGGCCTCCTCCATGGCCAGAGTGAGCACCACCGTAAATTGGAGCAGCAGCACCTCATATTTCGCTTTTTTATTTATCTACACACTAGCGGATACATAACAATTGATTAATAGCTCTAACTCAGGAATTAGGAAGATTGAAAGAACCAGGGAACATTTAATTCATGTGGTGCTGTCCAAATTGTTTGTAGTTGTGGGGCGATAAGACACATACATCATTTCTGTGTCTTAAAAGAAGCAGCTAGTATGATAATTGCTGCATTGCTTTTAACTTTCAGATTATAGGTCTACAGGTTCCAGGAAGGTTCGGTTAGATTGGAAAATAGAACGTGTAACTCCATTATTCAAAAAGGGAGTGAGATGTTGAATCACAATAGGTCTCAATTCTTCTTCTTGCGTATGGCGTGCACAGCCTAAAGTTGTAGGTCAACTTGTTCTATTTGATCTATTTGTTTGTGCACGTCGGGTTGATTGGATTAGTCGAAACAGGGTGGACCACTTGAAGGTTGCAATCTTCCACCCCAGGTCTCAATAGATCAATTATTTCAGAGACATGGGTGAACAAATAGTTCTATGCATTCTTTGGGGAAAGACAAGGCTGTGATTATTCTTTGGTAAAGACATTGCCAACTCTACTTTGCTCTGACCTTTTCCTACCTGCAGCTCACGCTCCTCTACTTTCAATCTGAAGAAGGGTCCCGACCCGAAATGTCACCTATTCCTCCTTTCCCCCCCCCCCCCGACCCGCTGAGTTACTCCAGCACCTTGTGTCTATTATCAGAACTTAACTCTGTTAATACTTTAATCACCATTTCTGATAATTAATTTTTAGGAATAAACTATGTGACCACATTTTATTATAATGCAATTCTTTAAAAGTATATTCCTTCACCAACCTCTCCAATCATCTTGAATTCAATCATTATAGTGTCTTTATTTTTAACGATGCTTCTTTATTTCGCTGTGCTAAGCTCAATTCTTGCCTACTTAATGGATCGGTGTGGATAACTGTTGAAACCAAGTCCTTGTGGCGTGTAGACGACAAATGTATAGTTTTTGAGAATAGCTCGACTATAAAGAGAAAATTTAATATTTCTACCAGTGATTTTTAACGGTTATTGTTTCCATGATATGTGTTGAAGTTACAATAATATTTAGAATGCGTCGCAATATATCCATGAATTTCCACTCCACACTTTTTTTATGCTTCCATTTCAACTTGTAAAATAATTTTGTTATGTGGCTTTTCTCACAGCATTACATTGTCAGCTCGGTAAGCAAAATATGCTTTCATCCATTCTTTGCCTTGTCCCACTGAAGTTGTAAGCTAGATTGGTGAATGTGAATCTTGACCTCCAGTTATGGTTTTGCATTGGTATATGGATATACTGGGCAGTCAAGCCAATAACTTGCACATTTTGCAGGTCAAAACTGTTTCAAGAACTTCTTCCTGCATTAAAATTATTTATTCACTTCACTCCCCAATCTATTGACTGAATATCTAATATATTTTTACTTATCCAAGTCAGTCTATTAATGTGTTGCCAGCTTAGTTCCCCGAGGCAATGATACATAAAAACATAACATTTTATCAAAAGTACTCCAGTCAATATTAAGAACAAAAATTAAATATTTATCTTCTGCGCCTTGCAGTGAATTGATCAAATCTTCCAATTTTATTACATGTGTTCCTTCAAGTTTAATGTCTATGTATGAAAAATAATAAATAATGTTCCTGTGCTGCGTGGATAAATGGAGAAGCATTGATTTGATACAGATCAGCAACTGGATCAAACAAATGAAACAAAACAAATTCCTTTAGTGCAAGTGCGTCTGTCTCTAAGACCTCCGTGTTGAGTAGCTATTTCATTCAACTAGAATCGATGTCATGTCCACTTTGATTTGGAAATGGTAAATTTATGAAAATGCTGCTGAACATTGCAAAATACTTAACACTAGATTGTTGGTGCTGCAGTATTTCCTGAATTTTTGTTACCAAATTCAATATTAAGGAACTGAACTGATTGAAAGGAACACGTTTCTCCAATCACCAACCTGACACTTTAATTTTGTTTACCCTCTACAGATGCCTGTACTGTACTTATTTTAAATTACAAGCAGTGCAGTATATTTTTGTACTCATTTTGTCATCGTGTGTTAAAAATATTTAATTTCCATTCATCCATAAATATTGATATGTCCGATATAGACACATATAAAATTCTTAAAGGATTGGACAGGCTAGCTAGAAGCAGGAAAAATGTTCTTGATGTTGGGGTAGGCCAGAACCAGGGGTCACAGTTTAAGAATGAGGGGTAGGCCATTTAGCACTGAGATGAGGAAAAACATCTTCACCCAGAGGGTTGTGAATCTGTGGGATTCTCTGCCACAGAAGGCACTGGAGGCCAATTCACTGGATGTTTTCAAGAGAGAGATTTAGTTCTTAGGGCTAAAGGAATCAAGAGATATGGGGAGAAAGCAGGAACGGGGCACTGGTTTTAGATGATCAGCCATGATCATATTGAATGACGGTGCTGGCTCCAAGGGCCGGATGGTCTACTGAAACTATTTTTCTATGTTTCTATCAAACTCTTCACTTTCTTAGTCAGTATTGAAATTGAGTAAAATGAATCTCCTCACATTTATCAGGCTTCAAATCCAAAATGAGGACTTTCGTTGCAATTTTGGATATGTTGTCTGGGTTTAAGAAGCTTTGGCAGCTTGAAGAGGAATTGGAAATGGTGAATTGCATAAAATCCATCACGGTCAATAGTGTTAAATGTGCTAAGTAATCCCGTCAGAACTTTGCCTCCTGCTTTTGAAATTCATTCCAAATTTTAACACGTTGCAACATTTATATCGAAAGTTTACCATGACCTACTAGGGATAATGTTCGAGGCAACAGTGTCGTAAGGTTTAATTACTGATGCACAGTTGGCACAGTGGTGCACCAGTCAGCATTGGCGCAGCTGGCAGAGCTGATGACTCGTAGAGCCAGAGGCCTGGGTTCGATCCTCACCTTGGCTGCTGTCTGTTGGACTAGCATGTTCTCCCTGTAGTCGCGTGGGTTTCCTCCAAGTGCTCCAGTTTCCTCCCACATCACAAACATAGAAACATAAAAAATAGGTGCAGGAGTAGGCCATTCGGCCCTTCGAGCCTGCACCGCCATTCAATATGATCATGGCTGATCATCCAACTCAGTATCCTGTACGTGCCTTCTCTCCATACCCCCTGATCCCTTTAGCCACAAGGGCCACATCTAACTCCCTCTTAAATATAGCCAATGAACTGGCCTCAACTACCTTCTGCGGGAGAGAATTCCAGAGATTCACCACTCTCTGTGTGAAAAAGGTTTTCCTCATCTCGGTCCTAAAAGATTTCCCCTTTATCCTTAAACTGTGACCCCTTGTTCTGGACTTCCCCAACATCGGGAACAATCTTCCTGCATCTAGCCTGTCCAACCCCTTAAGAATTTGTAAGTTTCTATAAGATCCCCCCTCAATCTTCTAAATTCTAGCGAGTACAAGCCGAGTCTATCCAGTCTTTCTTCATATGAAAGTCCTGACATCCCAGGAATCAGTCTGGTGAACCTTCTCTGTACTCCCTCTATGGCAAGAATGTCTTTCCTCAGATTAGGAGACCAAAACTGTACGCAACATGTTCAGGTTTGCAGGTTGATTGGCCATTGTAAATTAGTCTTAGTGTGCAGATGGTGCATGAGAAAGTGGGCTAACCTAGAACCAGTATCAACGGGTGGTCGATGGTCAGCGTGGACTCAGAGGGCCGAAGGGCCTATTTCCATGCTTGTACCAAAAGACATAGGAATGAGTTGCAAGAATGATGGAAGTTGCAAAGGTTTCAAAAGTCGTGCATTTTACCATTTTAAAATTGAATCTAGCAGTGGCCATTTTGGTTTCATTCCTTTTGTATCTGATCTTTTTAAAAATAAAATTGTACATCTTACAGCAAGAATATATGACTAATTCTATAATTCATTCTAATTTCACACAATAAAGACACCAACCATTTTTTTCTGTCAGATTGTTTCAAAAGTATCGTGTGGATATTAATCATAGTGCTTTGTGGGAATAGATGCAAAGTGCTGGAGTAACTCAGCAGGACAGGCAGCATCTCTGGAGAGAAGGAATGGGTGACATTTCGGGTCGAGACCCTTCTTCAGACCATAAACGTCACCCATTCCTTCTCTCCAGAGATGCTCCAGCATTTTGTGTCCATCTTCGGTTTCAACCAGCATCTGCAGTTCCTTCGTACACATCTTTGCTTTGTGATTTCACTGGATAACATAGAAACATAGAAAATAGGTGCAGGAGTAGGCCATTCGGCCCTTCGAGCCTGCACCGCCATTCAATATGATCATGGCTGATCATCCAACTCAGTATCCCGTACCTGCCTTCTCTCCACACACCCTGATCCTCTTAGCCACAAGGGCCACATCTAACTCCCTCTTAAATGTAGCCAATGAACTGGCCTCAACTACCTTCTGTGGCAGAGAATTCCAGAGATTCACCACTCTCTGTGTGAACATTTTTTTTCTCATCTCGGTCCTAAAAGACTTCCCCCTTATCCTTAAACTGTGACCCCTTGTTCTGGACTTCCCCAACATCGGGAACAATCTTCCTACATCTAGCCTGTCCAACCCCTTAAGAATTTTGTACGTTTCTATAAGATCCCCCCTCAATCTTCTAAATTCTAGCGAGTATAAGCCGAGTCTATCCAGTCTTTCTTCATATGAAAGTCCTGACATCCCAGGAATCAGTCTGGTGAACCTTCTCTGTATTCCCTCTATGGCAAGAATGTCTTCCTCAGATTAGGAGACCAAAACTGTAAGCAATACTCCAGGTGTGGTCTAACCAAGACCATGTACAACTGCAGTAGAACCTCCCTGCTCCTATACTCAAATCCTTTTGCTATGAATGCTAACATATCATTCGCTTTCTTCACTGCCTGCTGCACCTGCATGCCTACTTTCAATGACTGGTGTACCATGACACCCAGGTCTCGTTGCATCTCCCCTTTTCCTAATCAGCCACCATTCAGATAATGCAAAGCCAGAGGAAGGGGAAAAGGGGGCGAGATTGTGGGAGAATGGGTGTGCATTCAGGCTAGGCACAGGGGAGAGAAAGGGAATAAAGGTGTGTGTGCAGGGGAGGAGGTACTTGAATTTGGTTTGTTACCTAATTTTATAAAATTTACCGTTCATATTGTTGGTCTGTAAGCTATGCCACAAGCGGAACATGAGGTGCTGGTTCCGCCAGTTTGCTAGCTTCCGAGTCCGTGTCCACTGCTGGGTCTCTTGGCTGCAAACCATTTTAATTCCCCCTCCCATTCCCATATGGACTCTTCCGTCCTGGATCTCCTCCTTTGCCAGGGTGAGGTCACACGCAAACGGGAGGAACAGCACCTCATATCAAAGATCTTATAGCGGAGCTATAGGATCTTTGCCTCATATTCCACTTGGGAGGCTTACTACCTAACAGTATTGAATTCTCCAATTTTAGGTAACTAATAAACCTTCCACACACTTCCCCCCCTTCCCAGTGCTCACTGGAGGCACACCCATTGTTCCCACAATCCCACCCCTTCCCCCCTTTCCCCTATCCTTTCCAGCCAGGGCCGGCCTTAGGAGGTGCGGGGTCCAATTGGGAACAATTCTGGTGAGCCCCAGGTTCCCAGCCAAGGTCGGTAGAATCATAGAAATACAAATAAATTCCATTATAGACTTTATATCTTTGTATTGTATTGTATTCAAATTTATTGTCATTGTCTCAGTTAGAGACAACGAAATGAATTTCCCTTACAGGCAGTATCATAAAAATAAAAATAAATAAATAATAATAAATAATAAAACATATTAAAAATAAAATAGAATTAAAAAAAAAAAAAAAAAAAAAGCACAAACAGTGAAAGTCCACGACACAACATAACACAGTGGCACCAAGGTGAGGAAGGCTACCTTTCTATGGTAGAATGGAAAGTAATCAAAATGTGCACTTAAAAAGTGCCTGCGAGTTAATGGACCAAACAGATCGAAGCTACATTTTAATATAAAATTGCATACATGTAAGCCTTCAAGTAACAACAAAATGTGTAGATCACTTCTGAAAAGTACATAGTTACAATGTCACTTGTTTTAGTGACTGTGAAATGAAAAAAAAGTAATTTAATTAACTAGATCCTGGCAAACCAATACTATTGGTGAAAAACCGGTCCAGGCATTAAAATTTGGGCTTCAGCCCCATCCTACCCTTTGGGTTTCTACCCCATCCTAACTTAGGTGTGTGTGTGTGTGTGTGTGTGGTGTTTGTGCATTATGTGTGTGTGTGGGAGGGAACGAAAGAAGGGAGGGAGGGAGAGAAAGGAGTGAGGGAAGTAGAGAAAGAAGGGAGCGGGGTAGGAGAGAAAGAAGGGAGGGAAGGAAGGAGAGAAAGAAGGGAGGGATGGAAGGAAAGAAGGGAAAATAGAGAGAGGAAGGAGGGAGGGGAGGAGAGAAGGGAGGGAGGGAAGGAGAGAAGGGAGGGAGGGAAGGAGAGAAGGGAGGGAGCGAAGGGGGGGGGGGAGAGGGCCGGCGGCGGGAGCGGATGACGGGGTCTGGATGAACGCGTGTGAGCTGAGGCTGAGGTTTGTAAACGTTGCTCCAACCCCCAGCCCGGCCCCCCCTTTATTGTTCACCGCGTCTTTTTGGGGGGAGAGAGGGTGGAGCCGGGGCTGTGTGCGTGAAGCATGGCGACTGGAGGGGCGGGAGCACTGCCCTGGGACCGTGAGGGACCTCCCCCTTCTCCATTCCCCCTCACACCCCCTCCCCGTCTACCCCTTTCTCCCCCCTCCACTCGGGGTAGATCAATCCAAGCCGAGAGTAGATTACTACAAAGATCCTAGAGCGGAGCTTTAGATTACTCAAGCTTGGGGCCCTCCTAAGGCACTGGGCCCAATTGGGAGCAATCGGTCCAATCGGCTTAAGGCCGGCCCTGCTTCCAGCTATATCTGGCCTCACATTTCACCTCTTTTCTTATCACCTTATCTCACAAACCTTTGAGCTTTCATCTCTGGCCTTTATCCAGTCGTCTGCCAATCAACCGTGCCCCCCACCTGTATCCACCCCTCGCCTTTTCCAACTTCCTCTCCCCTACTACAATCAGCCTGAAGAAGAGTACTGACACAACACGTCACCTGCTCACGTCCTCCAGAGATGCTGCCTACCATGCTGAGTTACTGCAGCTTTTAGACGCAAAGTTGCTTCCTCAGTTCATGCCAAAAAATGACGAGAGGAATCATTATTTCTAGATTTCTTTGCAATATCAATAACTGGTCTCACAAAGGTAGTGTTCCTTCCTTGTTAACCAAAAGCTCATTATGACAATTATCGATAACCTTTGACTTTTTATGTTTAGGGCGCCAATGCATCTGCTTTGGAAAAAGAGATTGGGCCAGAACAGTTTCCCGTAAATGAACATTACTTTGGCTTGGTCAATGTGAGTTGTTTTCTACTGAAGCTCTCTTAAAATCTAATTTCTCTACCCATTTCAAAATGATTCTCTTTGTAGTTTGTGTTTCTTTTGTGCTCATGGAAGTCTGTTGAAAGTGCCGCAGCTGCTGCCTCACAGCGCCAGAGATCCGAGTACCATCTTGTCCTTGGGTGCTGTCTGTGTGGAGTTTGCACGTTCTCCCTGTGACCGCCTCGGTTTCCTCCCACATCCCAAAGACGTGGGGATTTTCAGATTGATTGACCTCTGCAAATTGCTCCTCATTTGTAGGGAGTGGGTGAGAAATTTGGATAATTTAGAACTAGTATGAACAGGTGACTGATAGGGCCTGTTTCCATGATGTAGCTTTAAAAAAATATATATATGAAAATGCCCAGTTCACAACTATAGAAAATTAAATACACTAATCTAACAAAACCTGAAACTCTGAGCATATATTCATCCGTAGATGGAAATTACCACAGGAGAATGGGGTGTTCAGCCAAACCACTATATGTTCTGTTTATTCTCCTCATAGTTTAAATCCTACATGACTATCTGCCGGCCTTGTCATTTTTCTTCGAAGAAATTGAATCAAATAATGATCGTTCTATTTAGAATCGACAGCAGTGTAGTTGGATTGCAGTTCTCCATATCGGGTCATTAGAAGCAAAGGGATTTTTTTTTTAATTGAAGAGAAGAAAAAGCAAAGTCATCTAAACCTATAATGCTGTCATCCACAGATTGTTCCAGAGGTCTAAGAAACCTCTGATAAGAATATAGCCATTTGCCAAATTTCCTGAGGCGCTCTTCTACAAAACAGAAACTGATCCCCAGAGAAGTTATCCTAATTAAGGCAGATTGTTCATTATTTACTCTTGGATTAATCCTTTACCTATGGGGGGGACGGGGACGACTGGGCTCTTGTTCCCTGATTGGAAAAGGGAGGTGGTTTTCATTATTAGCTGCAAGGGACGCTGAAACAGTGAACCATCAATGTATAATAACGGACATTTTCATAACAACCCTAACGTTCAAGAATGTTAACCCTGTACCATGTTCTTTAGTTTGTATAACATTAAAACTGAAGTTAAAAGTGGTGAGCTCATTATTTCTGTTGATATCAAAGCATACATTTTTGTATAAAACTAAATGCTGCTAATATGTTTCATGCTCTATTGTTCTGGAATTCAGTAGTGAGAACTAGCCATTATAATATAACTTGAAAAATGCCTAATAGTAAGAGGTTGAAATTCTCAGTTCAGAATCGGTTTTGCTTTGCTTTGTTTTTTTTAATCTATTTTATTTTTATGCATATTTTATTATCAATTTTTCTCTTTTTTTCTTTCTTTAGTTTAGGGGGGTTTTGTTTTTTTTTTTGTTATTTTTCCTTTTTTCTTTTTGTCTTTTTATCTTTGTGTTTTTTTTTAACATTTATAAGTTTCCTTTTAAAGATTTAACTATATTTACATAGAGACCGGGAGGTCTATATTCAGTGTGTATTTTGACACTGGTCTCATATTAGGTTATAGGTCTATATATTAGGTCTATATATTAGGTCATACCTGTTATTAATGTAATCCTGATCCCTATGTATCAATCCCATTGTTATGTTTATCATTATTCTTTTTGCTCTGTTTTTTATGTTTTATTTTTGCTTTTTTTGGAAAAAAAACAACAAAAAGATTTTAAAAGAAAGAAAGTAAGAGTAGGGTGTTACTTCGCATTACCTATTGTCTGTGTTATTTTTTAATTTTACTAGTTCGGCAATACTTGCTATTGCAATTCAGTTTTACAAGCACTTTACTTCTGCCGGCCATTTCGGGAAAAGGTTCTGGCTTACAAGGTGCAGCCCAGGAAGAAGGAAAGTCTGCTCACCTGCCTCTCTGACCTCTTTAATAGTATAGCCACACAGAAAAAGAAAGTTGGCGTAATACCACCCAAAAAATTCATATCGAGATTAAGAAAAGAAAACGGTAATGTGAACATTTCCAACTATTTTGTGTCTGTAATGCAAAGAATGTGTTGCTTCTAAGCTCTTGATGTTATTGCAAGCTGGTTCCAAATTATACCCAGATAAGGTTCAAGTGAATGTGAAGGTGCAATGTAAAGTATATTGATCCAGATTTTTTATTTGAAATCGATAGTGATCATGATTTCTTGGGTATTTTAATGCATTGAGTAAGAGTCAAATACAATAGGTGCAGGAGTAGGCATATTCCGCCCTTCAAGCCAGCACCGCCATTCACTGTGATCATGGCTGATCATCCACAATCCGTACCCCGTTCCTGCCTTCTCCCCATATCCCCTGACTCCGGTTATCTTCAAGAGCCCTATCTAGCTCTCTCTTAAAAGCATCCAGAGAACGGGCCTCCACCACCATCTGAGGCAGAGAATTCCACAGACTCACAACTCTCTGTGTGAAAAGGTGTTTCCTCATCTCAGTTCTAAATGGCTTACACATTATTCTTAAACTGTGGCCCCTGGTTCTGGACTCCCCCAACATCGGGAAGATGTTTCCTGCCTCTAGCGTGTCCAAAACCCTTAATTATCTTTTATGTTTCAATAAGATCTCCTCTCATCCTTCTAAATTCCAGAGTATACAAGCCCAGCCGCTCCATTCTCTCAGCATATGACAGTCCCGCCATCCCGGGAATTAACCTTGTGAACCTACGCTGCACTCCCTCAATAGCAAGAATGTTGTGACTCTAAATGACTTTGGCGTAATCTCTTTGATTTCAAAGTTCCTGGAGTTTTTGAATAATGAACAAGTTTGGGAAGCATAATGTAATGTACAGTAATTTTCCATTCATGCCATAATGCCATAATATTGATCAGCAAGTAGATTGGGGATGTGGGTACATTTCTAATAAGGCAAGTCTGGTTAAAAAATCCTCTGGAAAAATGGTTAAACTTAAAAAAAAGACTCAGTAGATCAGTAACAAAAAAAAAAGTAGCTCAGCAAGTCACGTAGCATCTCCAAAGAGAAAATGGATAGGTGACTTTTCAGGTCGGGACCCTCCGTCAGGCCCCCCCTCTACCACTAAAAGTCTTAACTAACTTCACACTTCACAATTATGTATTTCCTTGGGATCACACCTATTTCTATCTCTAGCCTTCATCCAACAATCTGCCGATCAGTCTGAAGAAGGGTCTCGACCCAAAATGTCACCCATTCCTTCTATCCAGAGATGCTGCCTGTCCCGCTGAGTTACTGCAGCATTTTGTATCTCTTTTCCTCAACAATCACTGCCTATCAGGGAATCCCCTCGGCCTGAAGTCATTCGTTGCTGGCTGTATTTGTCCTGCCCCTTTTCACTTCCATTTTCTTCCCCTGCTCCCCCCACCCCACCCCCACCCCCAACCCCCTTCCCAGCTACAATTGGCCTGAAAAAGGGTCCCGATCCGAAATATCATCTATTCATGTTCTCCACAGATGCTGCCTGACCCGCTGAGTTATTCCAGCAATTTGTGTCAGTTTCTCTGCATGGGTGTGGAGTGTTTTGCTTCTGGTGGTTTTTGGTACCATGTGAAAAGATGATAAATTAGTGGCATGGCTATCCATTTTGATTCCCTGTGGCAAACATAATTGGAGGTGCTGGTGGATTCACATTGCTTATCGACTGTTTACAAAGGGAACTTTGTTCAGACTTGTTACTAATAGTTTTTATTTTACATTTCCAGAATTGTTTGATAATTATATGCAGCAAGACGCACACGAGTTCCTGAACTACCTTTTAAACACAATTGCCGATCTATTACAAGAGGAAAAGAAACAGGAGAAACAGAATGGCAAGGTGCAGAATGGCAACTTTGAAACTGAGGAAAATGATAAAACGGATCCAACTTGGGTACACGAAATATTTCAAGGAACACTAACTAATGAAACAAGGTGCCTTAACTGCGAAACTGTAAGTTTCAAAGCGCTGAAATCTGAAAGTTAATGTTACTGAGCTTATTAATTGTATTAGGAAAGGAGAGACTTTCATTATTCCAACATTGTGTTGCTTCTCTCATTGCCAGATAGTCACGCTGTGTGGAAACAGACCCTTCGGCCAACTTGTCCACCTCGACCAACGTGTCCCATCCACACTAGTCCCACATGCCTAGCTTCAGCCCATATCCCTCTTAACCCGTCCTATACATGTACCTAACTAAATGTTTTTTAAACATTGTGATAGTACCCGCCTCAACCACCTCTTCCAGCAGCTCGTTCCATATACCTACTATCCTTTATGTTTTTTAAAAAAATGCCCCTCTGGTCCCTATTAAATCTTATTTCCCTCACCTTTAATCTATGTCCCCTGGTTCTTGATTCCCCTTCTCTGGGCAAAAGACTCTGTGCATGTATCCTGTCGATTCCACTCGTGATCATGTACATCTCTATAAGATAAGATTACCCTTCATCATCCTGCTCTCCATGGAATAAAGTCCTAGTCTGCTCAACCTCGCCCTATAGCTCAGGCCCTTGAGTCCCGACAACAGCCCCATAATTGAGGTGTGCCTCAATGAAATTGGGAACTTATTTCTTTGCCATTCTTGGTAATGTTGTTTGCTGACACAGAGGCCTGTGGAAATTTAGTGCTTTACAAATTTTCCATATGGGAAGTTGCGACCAAAGATCCTATAGCGGAGCAAGATAGACCACTCCTGCTAAATGCAATGGGCTGACGTGTAGTACGCAACGGTGCGGAACGTGGGCCTTTATTTCATCCATTTCAACCCGACCCGACTCGCAGTGTAATCAACGTTGCAGGGGAACAGTTTGTGTTAATAAATTATAATTCTGAAAATGAGGAGAAGATCTTTACCAAAGACCTTTTATTTTTACGAGGATGTTTCCGTAACCGGTTTCCGTCTCTGCACTAGTATCTTTGCTCCGCTATGAGACCTTTGGTGCAGAGACGGAAGCCGGTTACGGAAATGGGGCCGAAAATTACCCATGAATCGGCCCATGACCGTACTACGTCTTTTTCGTCGAGTGATCTATCTTGCTCGCTATAGGATCTTTGGTTGCGACCAGAGAGATCTAGGAAAGTTATTTAAAAAATGGAATTCAATACTGCAACACTATCAAATCAATCATTTAGATTCAAAGGTTATTTCTAATAGCAACCAGCAGAGACCTGCCTTTAAAACGGGATATGATTAAATCAGGCCAATGCTCACATTTGGGAGTTTGTACTGATAATATAATCTTGCTAATCATATTCTAACTTGTTCACATTCTGTTCACATTTCTGATAGTGACAAAAGGCAACAATCAGACCATGTCGACTTAAAAAAACAAAACAGGAGATTAACGTTTGTAAGATGGAACGTGTTTGAAAACAGTGTATGTAATATGATAAATAACTACATGAAAACATTTGTTTGGGAAAGTTATGTCCCAGCTCTCAAATTGCTTGTTTTATTTGTGGAAATGACCAGAGTGGTGAATGAAGGTGAGGAGTAAATGCTGAACACATTTGGTGGATCAAGGAGCATTTGTTGGGGGAGAACAAAAATACACTCGTCAGATCAGAAGTTATCAGAAATGAATGACCTGTTATAAAAGGGAAAAGATTTTCATTTTAATAGAATAACATGTCATATGTTTAATTGCGGGCAGGGAATGATTACATAGAAGAGTAAAATATGCAAGGGACTAGAGAATGATATATAAAGGTTCTTCCTTCAGGTAGATGGATTATGCGCCAGGGATTGGGACTGGAGCTGAGGCAGGCTGTTCCGTTGTGATTCCCCCTCGCCCCCATCGCCCCCCCCCCCCCCGTTCAGTAGTTGACAAAGTGAAATCGGTTTCTATATCATCCATTTATCTTTTTATCATCTATATCATCCATTTATATTTTCTATATAATCCATTTAAACTCCCCAAACTCATTGAAAAATGCGTTTGCAACAATTTTCAAAAAAACCTTGGAGTTACGAAAAACGGTCTCGTTTCTGTCTGAAGGAGGGTCTTGACCCGAAACGTCACCCATTCCTTCTCTCCAGAGATACTGCCTGTCCTACTGAGTTACTCCAGCGTTTTGTGTCTACCCAGGATGCCGTATTATTAGAATGGTACGGTATTTTCCTCAGAATGTGACTCTATAACTGAGCACAGACTGCAACTGATGTTGTATTTGTCAGAAATGATCTCATTGCCGCTTCCTGACATAGCCCACTTCTGCAGCATTCGAAGGTTACTTTTCCCTTTGAACTTACATGCCCTTAAGGATGCGCATTGTCTGAAGACGCCACCCAGATATCACCTTTTAATGTTTGAGCCGGTGGGGAAGTTTGCTTTGTATACAATGCTTGGATCAATAATTCCTCTCATCTCCACCCTCAAAATAAAGGATTGGGCAAAGTTCTGATTAACATTCTCTATTAAGTATCTTGTTTGCTTTCCACACAGGTCAGTAGCAAAGATGAAGATTTTTTGGATCTCTCGGTTGATGTAGAACAAAACACTTCAATAACTCATTGTCTAAGGTAGGTTGGTGTGATGAAGTTTGATAAGGATATTATTTGGAATAATAATGCTAGAATTTGATTTGTGATCAAAGTAAAAGGTGAGACATGGACATTTTTATTTTCTGGAAGGAAACACGCCCATACTCAGTTTATCATACTTTGATTTTTCAGAGCTACATTTTTACTGTTTTTTGTTGACTCCTTGCAGCTCAGATGAATTGAGTGCTGGTGTTTGATCAATAAAACTGAGGAATATAGGATGCGATCCACATTAATAGTGCACTCACAGTTCGCATAAAAATCTGACTACAGATTAAAGTTATCCTACCTTGAAGGATGAAACAAATATGAAGAAAGTATCACAGGTGGTTTTAAGTAGCTAGGTAGAATTCTTTCAAGATGTAATAGGAAAAATATTCAAATATGATACACTGCAGGTCCCAGGAGAATAAAGTTTGAAGATTTAGCAGGCAAAAAGCAATTTCAAAGTAAAATTACCATAGATTACATAAAGAAATAATATTTAGCTACATACAGAAATTCTAAGGAAAAGTAATGCAGGGATGGGTTTAGAAAGATCTGGAATACTAAAAATCCAATAGTTTTGTTGTACCGTGCTCTTTAGTTTTTACAAAAGAAGATAATAAACCAAACACGTCACCATGGGTTGAAGTTAAAAATCCAATTGGAGTGTAGATGGAGAAAATAATTGGCAGAGTGAAAAGGATAAAGCCCAAATTTTGAATAATATGGAACTACATATCATCATAGAGGTGTCAAAAGAAAGATGGGATACAAACTGTCATTATCTTTGTTAGCCTTGGAAAAAAAATCTGGAATTTGTATTTAAAAAAAACATTAAATGCATCTCTAGGCAATGTGTATCCCCAGGTATTACAGGTTGTTGTCTGTAACCAGATGGAATTCTTTGAAGATGTAATAGGAAGAATATTCAAAGGTGATGGATTACAGGTCCCATGCTTAACTTTTTATTAACTGGTAATCTCACAATGTACGTTATAGTATGTGCTGGTAAATGCAAAATGCTGGAGTAACTCAGCAGGTGAGGCAGCATCTATGGAGAGAAGGAATGGGCGGCCATTTTGGTCGAGACCCTTCTTCAGACTGATGTCAGGGGAGGGGGCCCTGACATCAGACTGAAGAAGGGTCTCCACCCGAAACGTTGCCCATTCCTTCTCTCCATAGATGCTGCCTCACCCGCTGAGTTACTCCAGCATTTTGTGTCTACCTTCGATTTAAACCAGCTGCTGCAGTTCTTTTTTACAGAATGTGCAGTCAGGGAATAAAAACAGATAACAATTTGACTAATGTAAACCACAAAGAATGGCAAAGGTTGTTTTTTCAGATTAAAGGAAGTTGTTCCAAAGGCATCTCTGCTGCGACCACTGTTATCATTATTTATGCTACTTGTTTTGACTCGGAAACCAGCATCTTATTTTAAAATTAGCGTATGATATCAAGCTGGAGAATATGGAACATAATGTAAGAAAACAGAAAATCTGCACAGCAGCAGTAAGAGGTGACAAATAATAGATAAATCTGCATCTCAAAATTGTTTTTTTTTAAAACTGCTTGCAACCAGGAATACAGAGCACCCAACTATCCGTTTAGATAAATCGAAACAATCCAAACTCGCTCCATTCAAACCCATGGCATTTTTATTTGTATTACTTGCTCACCTACCTTAAGGGTTTCGGCCTGAAACGTTGCCTATTTCCTTCGCTCCATAGATGCTGCTGCACCCGCTGAGTTTCTCCAGCATTTTTGTGTACCTTCGATTTTCCAGCATCTGCAGTTCCTTCTTAAACACTTGCACAGGGACGTTAGGTAGGATATTTCAGGATACAGCTCCATGGGCTGTGGCCAGGATCATCTTGGAAGATGTTCTCTTCCAAGTACGTTCTCCCAGTTGGTTTTCTCCCGGTGCTCCGGTTTCCTCCCACATTCCAAAGGCGTGCAGGTTTGTAGGTTAATTGGCTTTGCTAAAATTGTCCCTAGTGCGCAGGATAGTGCTCGTGTACGGGGATCACTGGTCGGAACGGACTCGGTGGGCCGCAGGGCCTGTTTCCGCGCCGTATCTCTAAACTAAACCATATATAACCATATAACAATTGCAGCACGGAAACAGGCCATCTCGGCCCTTCTAGTCCGTGCCGAACACGTATTCTCCCCTAATCCCATCTTCCTGCACTCAGACCATAACCCTCCATTCCTTTCCCGTCCATATAACTATCCAATTTATTTTTAAATGATAAAATCGAACCTGCCTCCACCACCTTCACTGGAAGCTCATTCCACACAGCTACCACTCTCTGAGTAAAGAAGTTCCCCCTCATGTTACCCCTAAACTTCTGTCCCTTAATTCTCAAGTCATGTCCTCTTGTTTGAATCTTCCCTACTCTCAGTGGGAAAAGCTTATCCACGTCAACTCTGTCTATCCCACTCATCATTTTAAAGACCTCTATCAAGTCCCCCCTTAACCTTCTGCGCTCCAAAGAATAAAGACCTAACTTGTTCAACCTTTCTCTGTGACTTAGTTGCTGAAACCCAGGCAACATTCTAGTAAATCTCCTCTGTACTCTCTCTATTTTGTTGACATCCTTCCTATAATTGGGCGACCAAAATTGTGCACCATACTCCAGAATTGGCCTCACCAATGCCTTGTACAATTTTAACATTACATCCCAACTTCTATACTCAATGCTCTGATTTATAAAGGCCAGCACACCTAAAGCTTTCTTTACCACCCTATCTACATGAGATTCCACCTTCAGGGAACTGTGCACAGTTATTTCCAAATCCCTCTGTTCACCTGCATTCTTCAATTCCCTACCATTTACCATGTACGTCCTATTTTGATTTGTCCTACAAGATGTAGCACCTCACACTTATCAGCTTTAAACTTCATCTGCCATCTTTCAGCCCACTCTTCCAACTGGCATAAATCTCTCTATAGACTTTGAAAATCTACTTCATTATCCCCAACACCACCTATCTTAGTATCATCTGCATACTTACTAATCCAATTTACCACACCGTCATCCAGATCATTGATATACATGACAAACAACAGTGGACCCAACACAGATCCCTGAGGCACCCCACTAGTCACTGGCCTTCAACCTGACAAACAGCCATCCACCATTACTCTCTGGCATCTCCCATTCAGCCACTGTTGAATCCATCTTGCTACTCCACCATTAATACCCAACAATTGAACCTTCTTAACCAACCTTCCATGAGGAGCCTTGTCAAAGGCCTTACTGAAGTCCATATATACAACATCCACTGCTTTACCCTCATCAATTTCCCGAGTAACCTCTTCAAAAAATTCAAGAAGATTAGTCAAACATGACCTTCCAGGCACAAATCCATGTTGACTGTTCCTAATCAGACCCTGTTTATCCAAGTAATTAAAAACTATAAAGCGACTCAAGTACTTTTTCCACATTGTTCCAATGAATAGTGTCATCAACTGTGCATCAACAGGCTCTGGCCTAAAGCATGTGTGTTCCACTGCTGGGCAAAGTCTGAGGTGACTCGCATGTGCTAGCAACTAATAACCAAGTCATCTTGGGCTTCTTTATTTGGCATAGGATGCCAAGATATGCTGAGGCCCAAGCAAATGGCAGTCAGGTCAATTCAACCCATTGACGGACCTGCAATATACATTCAATTGGATTAGGAAGATAACTTGCAGATGGTGATGGCCCCATATATGTGCCGTCCTGGCTGTCTTTTAAGTGGTAGAGATCACGCACTTGTGAAGAAGCATTATTGACGAGATCATGAGTTGCCATATTACATCTTGCAGCTGATGCACGCTGCAGCCTCAGAGTGCTAGCACTGAAGAAGTAAATGTTTAAGATGGACAATAAGCCCAACCAGTCGTTGATCTTAACAAATGCTTTCTGAGTGCCATTGGAACTGCACTTATCTAAGCATGTGGAGAATATTTCATCGGACGTGCCTTGTAGATGGTAATAAAGGAGTCTAGAGAAGAGTTTGCCATGAGATGCATCTTTGGTATGCACTCACCAAACTACCACCCTCACCCAATTATCTTCCACGTGGGATGTTCATGCCACAGATTTACAAAGAATGGTGGTTAGACTCTTGCTGGAGGTGGGTGCTGAGTGACAGGAATATCATCACTTGAACAGTACAAAGATTAATGCACACTAAATATTGCTGCATCAGATGTGGCCTACTTCATTATGTGAGAATAGGCACAACATGCTGGAGTAACTCTGCAGGTCAGGCAGCATCTCTGGAGAAAATGGATGGGTGATGTTTTGACTCGGGACTCTTCTTCAGACCACCTTCAATTTTGTGTCTGAAGAAGGGTCCTGACCCGAAACATCACCCATCCTTTTTCTCCAGAGATGCTGCCTGAGCCGCTGAGTTACTCCAGCACTTTATGTCTATCTTCGGTATAAACCAGCATCTGCAGTTCCAGTCATTATCAAAGGAATTGTGAATAAAACTCTACAATCATCAGCAAAATCCTTTTGATGGAGGGAGGGTCCTTAATGAAGCAGCTGGATGTTGGCCAAGATCACTGTCCTAAAGCTACCTTCAATAATGACAGCCGTCTGTTTTGCCAGGTGTAACTCCAGGGGTTAGGTTTTTCTGGTGTTTCTCGTTGACCTCAAGTTCATTAATGTTGTTCATTGTCAGTTGTTGCCTTAATGTCAATCACTTCCATTCCTTTCTCTGGATCTGAGCGCTTTTGTAGATGTTTGGACCAAGTTTGTACTATCTGTAAATGCATGGAGTTGGCGGAAGCCATATTGAACACTGTGCTTAGATTGGTGATGAATAACTGCGGCTTGATGATGACTGCGAGTAGCTGGTGGGGAAGTGCATGATCGGATTGGATTCCTCCTCGGGTGGACAATTTTATTGCTGATTGCCAGTGTTTTTAGGAATATTGCACATCCTAGCTGTGGGGCATGGTGGCGCAGTGGTAGAGTTGCTGCTTTACAGCAGCATAGACACGGGTTCGATCCTGACTGCGGGTGCTTGTCTGTACGGAGTTTATACATTCTTCCCGTGACCTGCGTGGGCTTTCTCCGGGACCTCCGGTTTCCTCCCACATTCCAAAGACGTACAGATTGGCAGGTTAATTGGCTTGGTATAATTGTAAATTGTTCTTTGTGTGTAGATTGCGTTAATGTGCAGGGATCGCTAGTCGGCGCAGACTCGGTGGGCCGAAGGTCCTGTTTCCATGCTCCATCTCTGACCTAAACTAAACTAAATGTGACTGGTTCTGGGGCACCAGTCTTCAGTTGCACTGGATTGAATTGTCATAGAGTCAATACCTTTTTCAATATATCTGTTGTGGAGTCTTTTTATTTAGTTTAGTTTATTGTCATATATACCGAGGTACAGTGAGAAGCTTTTTTTGTTACATGCTATCCAGTCAGCAGAAAGACTATACATGATTACAATCAAGCCATCCAAGGTGTACAGATGCAGACTTTAAGGAATTTGGCTGCACAGTTATGAGTGTATAGGGAGAAAAGTAAGTGGTTGCGAACGCATCCTTGCAGGGATCGACTGTCCATTTCTCTCCACAGATACTGCCTGACCCGCTGAGTTCCTCCAGCAATTATACTTTTGCTCCAGATTCCAGCATCTGCCGAATTTTGCGGTCTGACGAAAAATTGTTTGGCTGATATGCTGGATAAGTGTTAATACTATGGAACCCTTTCTCAGACCCCGTAACGCATGGTATGAAACTGCAATAACATTTGCATTTGCCTTATTGCTTAATCTGCCATACATTTAATAGTCTTGTTGTATAATAAATAGTTTGCTTTGATTTAACGGCTGCCTTTGTGGCTAGTGCAAACTAATTAATTCAAAATTATATTCAAAGTTGTAAGTATTTTGGAAGAGGAAAAGCAAAACAGCTGGATTGAGGCAATGCTGTGCAACTGAATCAACAACTACACCTAATACATTCTTAACATATAATGTGTAGGCCCTAAACTAAATACAATTACACTTTACTTGGCAAGTATTAAATAGTGATAATATAGAATTCAAAAAAGACTTGTCATTCCATAAGTACATTGTGGATTTATTATCGTTTGGGGCTATAATGGTTTTGTCTTGTAGTTGAACATTTTTGAATGTTTGATGCTTGTATCCATATCAGCTCATGGTTTCATGAAAATATAACATTATTGATGATCAAGTGCAAGTTTCTGTCCTTGGAGAAAATAAATTTCAAACGCTTTGACGTTAAGCATCATTAGAAATATATTATTGCATGATGAGACCAGTCTACTAAATTTAGAAGTGCACAGTTTTTATTATGGTCAAGTGAACATAAAAGGAAGGAATGTAGCAAAAAAAACTTGTTGGCCCATTTATCTTGCTTTTTCCAGATAGTCTACGGTTGCGTTTGTCATGAAGATAAACTTTTGCCCAACTAGTGACCTTTACTCAACCTTTGGGAAGGTTCAGCTGAAACTCAAACTGCCATTATAGTCATGGGAGGCTTACAAAAGCAATTCTTGGTATGTGCTCATCTGTGGAAAAATGACCCTTAATGTAAGGCCCTTGATCATTTATTTCTTGATAAGGAGTGAACCTCAGAGAAACATAATTATTATATCGACGTGATTGTACTCCAGACTCCCAAATAATCAACTGGCATTAGCGGAACAAATATGTAGGGAGATTGCAGACAGCTGCATAATTAATAGGCTAGTCATAGTAGGGGATTTTAACTTTCCCAATTTAGACTGGGACTGACAAGGTGTCAAGGGCTTAGGCAGGGTGGAATTTGTCAAATATGTTCAGGAAAGCTTCCTCAGGCAATATGTAGAGGCCCCTACAAGGGAGAGGGCAAAACTTGACCTCTTCTTAGGGACTTTTGCAGGGTCAGTAACTGCCATGTCAGTGGGTGAGGCACCAGTGACCATAGTTCTATTAGCTTTAAAATAGTTGTGGATAATGACAGGGCTGGCCCACAAGTTAATGTTCTAAATTGGGGCAAAGCCAACTTTGACGATATATTAGCCAGGAACTTGCAAAAGCTGATTGGAGAAGGTTGTTTTTGCGCAAAGGGACATCCGGAAAGTGTGATTGTGAGAGTTGAAGGTATACATGTTCCTGTTAACGAGAAGGACAAGGCAGGGAGGTGTAAGGAACCCTGGATGAGGATAGAAATTTAGATTCTGGTCAGGAAAAAGGAGAAGGCGTAGGTTGGGTATAGGCAGTTGGGATCTGGTATATCCCTGGAGAAGTTTAGGGGATTGAGGAGCATACTTAAGAAGGAAATTCTTAAGGAGGACAAAAAAAGCTATATGAGATATCTCTGATAGATAAGATTAGGTAAATCCAAAGGGATTCTCGAAGTTTATGAAGGCAAAAAGGGTAACGGGAGGGAAATGGGTCCCACAGAAACCAAAGTGGTCATTTATGTGTGGAGTTGCTGGAGATGGGACAAAATCCTCAATGAATATTTCTCCTCTGGTTTTCCCACAGAGAATGACGCAAAGAGTAGGGGGGTTTGGAAAGTTGAAGACAATGTCTTGTTACAGTTGGGGAGGTGCTGGATTTACCATGAATTGATTGGGGTTTTTTAAGAAGTATCCAAGAAGGTTGATGAGGACAGGGTCATAGAGGTAGTTGCGATGGACTTTGGCAAAGCCTTCAAGTTTACACATGGTGGGCTGCTCTGGGTGTTTAGATCACAGGGATTGTGTGGGATCTAGGAAGAGCTGGATAAGGAATTGCGTACAGTTTTGGTCTCCTAATCTGAGGAAAGACATTCTTGCCATAGAGGGAGTACAGAGAAGGTTCACCAGACTGATTCCTGGGATGTCAGGACTTTCATATGAAGAAAGACTGGATAGACTCGGCTTGTACTCGCTAGAATTTAGAAGATTGAGGGGGGATCTTGTAGAAACTTACAAAATTCGTAAGGGGTTGGACAGGCTAGATGCAGGAAGATTGTTCCCGATGTTGGGGAAGTCCAGAACAAGGGGTCACAGTTTAAGGATAAGGGGGAAATCTTTTAGGACCGAGATGAGAAAAACATTTTTCACACAGAGAGTGGTGAATCTCTGGAATTCTCTGCCACAGAAGGTAGTTGAGGCCAGTTCATTGGCTATATTTAAGAGGTAGTTAGATGTGGCCCTTGTGGCTAAAGGGATCAGGGGGTATGGAGAGAAGGCATGTACAGGATACTGAGTTGGATGATCAGCCATGATCATATTGGATGGCGGTGCAGGTTCGAAGGGCCGAATGGCCTACTCCTGCACCTATTGTCTATGTTTCTATGAATTGATTTCATGGCAG
This sequence comes from Amblyraja radiata, assembly GCF_010909765.2. NCBI lineage: Eukaryota > Metazoa > Chordata > Chondrichthyes > Rajiformes > Rajidae > Amblyraja > Amblyraja radiata. Next base: position 52,294,278 of record NC_045967.1, read on the forward strand.
GAAGCGGAGGGTGATGATGGTGGTAGGGTTTTTGATCTGGAGGCCTGTGACTAGTGGTGTGCCTTGGGGATCGGTGCTGGCTAATCGCACCAATTAACCTCCATCAACGATTTGGATGAGAATGTACAAGGCACGACGAATAGGTTTGACACTATAATCTGTGGCATCGACCTTCGTCCCGGGCAGGACCTTCTCAGTGAATGGTAGGGCCCTGGGACGAGCTGCAGAACAGAGGGATGGAGGAGTACGAGTACATAGTTCCCTGAAAGTGGCTTCCGAGGTAGATAGGGTGGTGAAGAAAGCTTGTGGCGCACTGGCCTTCATCAGTCAGGGTAAAGCAGTTGGGGCATTATGTTGCTGTCATACAAGATAGTTGGTGAGGCTACGCACGGAGTATCGTTCTGCTTTGGTCATCCTGCTGTAAGAAAGATGCCATTAAACTGGAAAGAGTGCAGAGAAGATTTAAGAGGTTGTTGCCATAACTCAAGGGCGTAAGCTGTAAGGGAGTGTTTGGGCAGGCTAAGACTTTATTGCTTGGAGCGCAGGAGGCTGAGCGGTGATCTTCCAAAGGGCATAAAATCATGAAGGGAATAGATTGGGTGAATGCACAGTGTCTTTTAGAAACATAGCAAAAAATAGATGCAGGAGTAGGCCATTCGGCCCTTCCAGCCAGCACCTCCATTCAATATGATCATGGCTGATCATCGAAAATCAGCACCCCGTTCCTGCTTTTTCCCCATGTCCCTTAATTCCTTTCGGCCTAAGATCTAAATCTAACACTCTCTTGAAAACATCCAGTGAATTGGCCTCCACTGCCTTCTGTGGCAGAGAATTCCACAGATTCACACAACTCTCTGGGTGAAGACGTTTTTCCTCATCTCAGTCCTAAATGGCCTGCCCCTTATTTTTCCCGGGGTAAGGGAATAGAGAACTAGAGACCACAGGTTTAAGATGAGAGGGGAAAGATATAATTCTGATCTGAGAGGTAACTTTTTCTATGGGTATATGGAACAACCTGCCAAAAGAGGTGGTAGAGGGAGGTGCAATCATAACTTTTTAATGAACCATTTGGACAGGTATGTGGCTAGGGAAAGGTTTAGAGGGACAATGTACCAGGCACTGGCAAATGGCAGTAGCTTGGATGGGTCAGCATGGACAAATTGGGCTGAAGGGCCTGTTTCCGTGCTATATAACTCTATGACCCTCTATAACTCTTATCTACAATTTTTTCCAAAGTTTTAATTTTTCGAAGTAAATGCTACTTTATTTAATTTTACTTTAGGAAACAGGACATTTTCTGTGTTTTCCCACTGCTGGGTGCATACCTGTGATAGCAACATCAGGTAAGCGTTTTATTACTGAGATGATGGCTATTCAGTTTCAATTAAGCTGGAGTTCCCCATTAGTTTTCCTTCCATTCAGTAGTTTCTCAAGTAATATTCTGAAGTCTTCAATGTGTCATGTTCTGAGTGAAAATAGCTGCAAGTTTCTTTCTGTATTTTTTTTTTTTTCTTTCCCTTCCTGTTACTTGAAAATAATTTACAACTGAGAGTTGATTAGGATTTTTTTGTGTGGTTTGGATACAACATTGAAATGGGGCCCTTCAGCCTGCCGAGTCCACACCACTCATTGATCGCCCATTCACAATAGTAGGAAGTTATCCCGCTTTCTCATCCACTCCCGACACACTGCAAACCTGCACACCTTTGGGATGTGCTAGGAAACCTGAGCACCATGAGGACACGCACGCGATCACAGGGAGAACCTGCAAACTGCACACAGACAGCACCCGATGTCAGGCTTGAACCCGGGCCTCTGGCACTGTGAGGCAGATCCACCATACTGCCCTAAGTGCTTTTTGTGGGCATTAAAGGAATACATTTTGTACTTCAATATCATTTTGATGAATTGTTTTATCACTCTGTGCATGCGCCGTTAAGCATTGAATTGAGTCAAGCCAAAAGCTGAGTGCAGAAATATAATTTTTTTTATTGGTTCTGCTCAACGTGATCGATGTGACGCTTGTAGAGCTGCTGCTTCCCAACTCCTGCAACCAAGATTCAAATCAAAGCAGGAAAAATGTTCCCAATGTTGGGCGAGTCCAGAACCAGGGGCCACAGTCTTAGAATAAAGGGGAGGTCATTTAAGACTGAGGTGAAAAAAAACTTTTTCACCCAGAGAGTTGTGAATTTATGGAATTCCCTGCAACAGAGGGCAGTGGAGGCCAAATCACTGGATGGATTGAAGAGAGAGTTAGATAGAGCTCTAGGGGCTAGTGGAGTCAAGGGATTATGGGGAGAAGGCAGGCACGGGTTATTGATAGGGGACGATCAGCCCTGATCGCAATGAGTGGCGGTGTTGGCTCGAAGGACCGAATGGCCTCCTCCTGCACCTATTTTCTATGTTAATCCTGTGATATCGATGTGGAGTTTGCACAATCTCCCCCTGATTGTGGCGGTGTACTTCAATTTCCTCCCACATCCCAAAAACATAAGTTTAAACCAAAATTGCAGATGCTGAAAATCTGAAATAAAAATGAAAATACTGGAAACACTAAGTAGGTCTGGCAGCACCTGTGGCTACAAATGGTTAACACTCCAGGTGATAAGCCACTCTTGCAAGTTAGATTTGGCTGAACATAGGCATGAATTGATTTAGAGTCAACCTCCTAGACTGATCATTCTTTGCAATGTCTAACCTTCAAAAGCAGTTTGGTGTGAGGTCACAATGTACTTACAGTTTCTAAGTGCTTTTTCTTCAGTAGTTGTCTATCTTGGATTCACTTTCTCTGTTGAGTTGAATGAGAACTTGAAGCTTCATTGCTAAATGTTACTGTGTGAAGATCGGTGTCCTTTTCTCTTCAACAACTTACAATTTTCTCTTCAACAACTTACTTTTCTGAAAAGGCAGAATGCACCCACAACTTGAATACTGCTGCTAAACTTGCAGTGACTCTTTGAGCGCCCCCTGTCATCGCAAACAGGTAACACCGGCATTCCGATGGGGAATCTTGCTCATTTAAATAAACACTGGTCTTATGCATCTATAATTGTCACCTATGCTTGGTCGATCCCAACATAATCATCACAGCTTTGATCTTTCCTGTAAATTACAAAGATGTTATTTTACACGGCCTTCCTACACTAACATTCCCTGGTTGTCCATATTCTAGATATTCATTTCCACTTAATTCCTGCAGGAACTAAGAACAGTGGAACTTGCTTCTCAGTTTGTTTTTTTCCCCATCCTTGTTATCTGGGCTATTAACATCTCATCTTGTTGTCACCTAGTTTCTGCGGACTTTATTTACTACAATGTTTTACCTGCTGTTTTTAACCGCAGTGAGAGGCATAAAGAGTTTAATCTAAAGTAGTGATCTTCGAAGAGCACTTTAAAGAGTCATTTAGTTTGTAAGTACATGTGTATATCGGGAAAAGATTCAATACTATAATGTATCCCTTGTTCAGCTCCTACTGCTGAAGCACAATTCAAGATTTTTAAGAAATGAAAAATTAGCAAAAATGTATGATTGACCATGAAACAACTACAACGGCCTCGATTGACACAAAATGCTGGAGTAACTCAGCGGGTCAGGCAGAATCTCTGCAGAAATGGCAAAGGTGACGTTTCGGGTCAAGACCCTTCTTCAGACCGAGAGTCAGGGCACTGGGAAACTAGAGGTAAGGAAAGGTTCAGAACAAAATCAGAGCCCTCACCAATGAACGAGGAAAGATGGAGCTCACAAATGATCCATTGTTGGCTGTGGAAGAGGTGCTAGCAAATGGATACAAACAGCAAAACGAGCAGGATGGCTAGGATGGGGGAGGGACGGAGAGAGAGGGATTGCAGGGGGTTGCTTGGAGTTAGAGAAATCTATATTTATACCGCTGGGTTGTAAGCTGCCCAAGCAAAATACGAGGTGCTGTTCCTCCAATTTGCACGTGGCCTTAATCTGACAGTGGAGGAGGCCCAGGACAGAAAGGTCAGTATGGGAAGGGGAATTAAAATGTTTGGCAACCAGGAGATTGCAGAGGCCATGGTGGACTGAGCGGAAGTGTTCAGCAAAGCCTAGAGCAGGGATACCTATTCAAGATGACAGTAGTCTCTTCTCTAAAGCATAATTAAACAATGTTTAATAGATTCTAATCTTTTAATTGTTGCTCATATTGCTCCCCTTCAGAGGCTTCAGTAACACTGAGACACTGTGCAGTGAATACAAATACTACTGTGAGCAGTGTCGTAGTAAACAAGAAGCCCAAAAGAGGTGAGCATTTCCCTGCAGTGAATCCAAAAAAAATGTATGATTGTGGATTATCAAATTAAGCCTGCTTGGAAAATCTTTGTACAGTAATACTGTACAATTTTTTTTATTTTTTGCATTAACGGACTTATTTCTTTGGTTATTTATTCTGCCTCACTGCATTGTGTCCTAATTTGATAGTAAAATGTTCTTAGTAAATTATGATTTAAAAACTTTTTTATGCAGTTACTTAAAATAGATTCACGACTTTGACAAATTCAGAATCTCCATGATAATGGTGCTTCATATTTTGCTGCAAGTTGAAGTGCTTGCAAACGATTCAAATATAATATTGTTCTCCACTCTTCCATTCGCAGAATGAGGGTAAAGAAACTACCAATGATACTTGCGTTGCATTTGAAACGTTTCAAATACATGGATCAGCTCCACCGATACACGAAACTCTCTTACAGGGTGGTTTTCCCCCTAGAACTGAGGCTCTTTAACACTTCGGGGGATGCCACCAATCCAGATCGAATGTATGATCTTGTTGCTGTAGTCGTTCACTGTGGCAGGTAACTTCAAACTCTACACTCTGCAAAATATTTTCTTCAATGGAAATCGCTATTTAACTGATACAGTTTGCATGCAAATGTTTTTTCAGTTAAATGTTCTTTTTGATGCATGTTCAAGTGGATTTACACCTTTTCATACCTCTAGTTTCCCTCCCCCTTGACTCTCAGTCTGAGGAAGGGACTCGGCAAAAAGGAATAGGAAACATCACCTATTCCATTTATCCAGAGATGCTGCCTGATCCGCTCAGTTAAAGCCCTGTCCCAATGTACGAGTTCATTCAAGAGTTCTCCCGAGTTTGGCCCTGATTCGAACTCGGAGATTTACGGTAATGGCCGCTCGTAAGTACTCGGGGCTCTCGTGGACATGTTTCAACATGTTGAAAAATCTTCCCGAGCTTACCGTGTTTCCCGAGTACCTGCCGTTAGCGTTACGAGCCGCTAAGAGACGTCCCCGAGCTCTGACGTACCCGCTACGTTCATTCTACGTGCTTACTACGAGTTAGATTTTTTTTTTTTAACTCAGGAGAGCTCTTGAATTACCTCGTACAGTGGGACAGGGCTATTACTCCAGCATTTTGTGTCTGTCTTTGGCGTGGAACAGCATCTACAATTCCTTCCTACACGGATTTAAGTGTAATGAATGATGCCACATTGAATTACGATGCAACTTTCCAGGACCTCGGTTAGGCCGCATTTGGAGTATTGTGTGTCGTTCCCATCACCCCTTTATGTGAAGGATTTGGAGAGGGAGCAGGAAAGGGTTAACAGAATGTTGTCTTGTGTCACATTGCCCAGGGTTTTAGCTACGAGGGGAGGCTGGACAAACTTGGATTGTTTCTGCTAGAGGTTGAAGGGAGGCCTGATAGAAAATTATGAGTAGTGTATAGGGTAGCTTGCCTTCTCCCCATAACCCCTGACACCCTTACAAACCAAGAATCTGTCAGTCTGCGCATTAAAAATACCCAGTCTCCACAGCTGTCTGTGGCAATGAATTCCACCCTCTGACTAAAGAAATTCCTCCTCATCCCCCTTTTAAAGGTACGTCCTTTTATTCTGAGGCTATGACCTCTAGTCTGAGACTCTCCCATTAGTGGAAGCATCCTCCCCACATCCACTCTATCCGTGGGAGATATGGGGAGATTCCACGACTTCCCTCCTCCATTCCTGCAAGTGTCAGATTTACACAATGCATTTAGGTACTTAAGTATGAAATTAGATTTATTACTAGACCAACAGGATTTATTACTAACACTATTGTACTGCTTTGTAATACAGTTTGCCTTGTTATGTTGTTGGGTATGATATGAAAGTTATATAGTTATATAGAAACAAGGAAATGCAGATGCTGGTTTACAAAAAGAGGACACAAAGTGCTGAAGTAAGTCAACAGGTCAGGCAGCATCTCTGCAGAGCATGGATAGGTCGTGTTTTGCGTAGGGACCCATCTTCGGACTGAAGAAGGGTCCCGAACCCGAAATATCGCTTATACGGGTCAGGATGCTGCCTGACCCGCTGAGTTACACCAGTGCTTTGTGTCTCACAAATGTATATCCTTTGGATGGCGCACTGGCACAGCAGTAAGAGTTGCTGCCTTGCAGCACCCGCAGGGCCGTAGACCCGGGTTCTATCCTGACTACGGGTGTTGTCTGTACAGAGTTTGTACGTTCTCCCCGCGACCGCTTGGGTTTTCATCGCAATCTTCGGTTTCCTCCCACACTCCAAAGACATACAGGTTTGTAGGTTAATTGGCTACAAGCCTGTAGTGTTATGATAGTTATTGGACGGGGATCACTGGTCAGCGCAGACTGGTTGGCCCGAAGGACCTGTTTCCACGCTGTATCTCGAAACTAAAGTAAATAAACGTAACTTTATCACTTAAAACAACTCAAGTTACGATTTATTGTAAATAAAAATGCGTAAAGTCTGACATTAAAATCTTATTCTTCTAGCGGGCCAAATCGTGGACATTATATCACTATTGTAAAGAGTCATGGCTTTTGGTTGCTATTTGATGACGATATTGTGGAGGTAATCTCTTCCGATTATAATCTTTAACATTGTGTTAGATGACTTTGTAATTAATCTTTTTTTTTGTAAACTTGTCTGATAAAGTCCCACGATGGTAGAACCTTCTCTGTCTCTTCACTGATACAGAAGGTATCCTGTCGTAAAATAGTTGCCGCCAGTTTTGTGATTGTCATTAAAAAGAAAATCTCGACTGTGCTCTTTGATAGGCAAAATAAATTCTGACGTTTGATTTGTATAAGCACTTTTCCAAGGGCAATGGGCTGGAATTTGAGGACTACACTAAGGGTATTATAGGCTTTAAACAAGGACGTGGCTCAAAGTACAAATGCACTTTCAAGTGCAATCTGTTACATGACTGTTTCCTAAAGCGATTATCTCAATGATTTGATAAATAAAACAAACAATTTCCCAGCAATCCTCTCTGATTTTTGATTACAGCGGAAGAAAAGGACACTCACTGGCTTACAACTGTTAAATGTATAAAAGAATAGTAATAAAAATGAACTGCAGATGCGGGTTATGCCAAAGATAGACCCAAAGTGCTGGAGTAACTCAGCGGGTCGGGCAGCATCTCTGGAGAACAGGGATAGGTGATGTTTCGTGTCGATACCTTTCTTCAAACTGAACAGGTAACATTCGGACCGAAGAAGCGCCCCGACCCGACCCGAAACATCACCTATCTATGTTCTCCAGAGATGCTGCCTGACCGGCTGAGTTACTCCGGCACTAAGTGTCTTTTTTTTGTTTGTGTAAACCAACAGCTGCAGTTCTTGGTGTCTCCGAAAAGAAAATGGTTTTTAATATTTGTGACGCCTAAACAAAAAGGTAGTGGAGCAAAAAAAAAAAAAAAATTGTCGTAAAATATTGAATACTCAACCTGAATTGTTCTTTTCAAATTACAGAAAATAGACGCTCAAGCTATTGAAGAGTTCTATGGGTTGACATCGGATATCTCCAAAAACTCCGAATCAGGTTACATTCTTTTCTACCAATCAAGGGACTAAGAGATTTCAAGTAGGAGTTACTTGTCATGTTGAAGATAGCTGGTACGCGACAGTAATACCCACGTGCGCCGTGGGACTGGGACCAGCTAAAGAGATCGATGAACAACAAGGGTACTATGGTATGCAGGCTGAGAGTATGAATGTCTGCCTACAGCATGACGGCACAAGACTTTTGTGTTCCGTACCACTCTCTTCCTGTTATTATGTATCATCTTCCAAAAATCATTGTACACTATTTAGGCGAAGAGAAGACAAGTTGGCTTTTTTTTTCCCGGTGACTTTTAAAAAGAACTGGTTTTGAATAATATAATTTGACTTTTTTAAGCATATTTGACACTACTGTAAATTATTTAGTTATTAATGTATTAAGTCAATGAATTGATTTTGGCACTGAGAACATTCTGATATGTGAAGAACATTGATTTTTTTTTTTTTTAACTCTTAAGTTTTCTTTCAGATATAATTTTTTTTAATGGAATGCAAACTATTATTTCCTCCCAGATCAAAATTATGGAGTTTAAGAAGGAACTGCAGATGCTGGAAAATCGAAGGTAGACAAAAATGCTGGAGAAACTCAGCGGGTGCAGCAGCATCCATGGAGCGAAGGAAATAGGCAACGTTTCGGGCCGAAACCCTTCTTCAGACGAAGGGTTTCGGGCCGAAACCCTTCTTCAGACGAAGGGTTTCGGCCCGAAACGTTGCCTATTTCCTTTGCTTCATAGATGCTGCTGCACCCGCTGAGTTTCTCCAGCATTTTTGTGTACCGTGAAAATTATGGAGGTTCGATTATGATCACTGAATTTTTAGGCTTATGAAGCGATGAGGTATATTGGCTTGCTGTAGAACTAGTGTGATCAGGGCTATTTTTGACAACAGGTGCTGCTGAATTTCATTCTTGCAACAAACTCGACTAAATTATGTGTATATAAAGTTGTGAGAAGTGAATGAAAATTAATACCTACGAAAGGTTTAATTTAATTTGGAGATGTCTTATTCATTTCAAATTCGTTTTACTCCAGCTCCAACTATTTCCCCCACCCTCGCTGTCCACCAACTGGTGAATACACACTCCCTTGGTGACTAATGGGCCAAGCTCAGTGTTTTCGATGGCACTGTGAACACATGCTCTAGCTTCTGTAATGGAAAGTTATTCAGGTCATTAGAGACATGTATTTTGTATATTGGGCTCAACATTTTTACAGACAATCAGCGTGTGATTTGAAAACTTGCAAGATGTACGATAGTGCAAGATGTAGTATAGATTGAAAACCTGTTGCAAAGTGCACTTTTGATACAGATTTATAAGTATCTAAACAGGCATAACTTATGAGATGTGTTTTGACACAGTCTTGTATTCCAAGGATGCTGCCTGTATTGAATAACACAGGCAGCATCCAAAAGAAATGGTCCAAAATAAATTCTGAAATGATTCTGTGCAGTATAATATAAATTGGCCAATTAAGGCTCTGAATGGTTTCAATAAGCTGTTTATTGTATCTTCCTGATTCTGTTCTTTATTAAGCCTTTCTGTGCCTTGCGCCATGCCCATCGACAGCCAACTCATTCTCAGGTCCATAGTACTGTAACTTGGAGCAATTCCTTGGTAGGATATGGGTCTCTGATACAAACCATCGAAGCTTCAGCGCCGCCTTATTGCTTTGAATTATCTTAAATTAAACTCTCATGTTGGTGGTAACTTTGGGTGGCACTGCTGTAGAATTGCTGCTTTACAACACCAGAGACCCAAGTTCGATCCTGACTAGGGGTGCTGTCTGTCTGGCGTTTGTACGTTCTCCACGTGACCGCGTGGGTTTGCTCCAGGATCTCCGTTTTCCTCCCACACTACAAAGACGTACAGGTGTGTGTGCGTGTGTGGGTTATGTTGGTGTGTAGTGATCACGGAAGGGCCTATTTCCATGCTGTATCTAAACTAAACTAAACAAGGTATGAATGATTTCTGAACTTGTCTTTCTCTTTGATAATTGTGAAGGCACTAACAAAGGAAAAATTGAATAATGTAGAATAAGCATTCAGTGGCTTAGATTACTTATTGTACCCAGCTGGGATAAAATCCATTGTTCCTATCTTAGTGTACTTCAAGGTTTCAAGTTCAGTTTATTGTCACGTGTACCAATGAAGATACAGTGAAATTAAAGTACAGTGAAATTTGAATTACCATACAGACATACTAAAATAAAAGCAACAAGACACAACGATATAAATGTTAACATAAACATCCACCACAGTGGATTCCCCACATTCCTCACTGTGATGGAAGGCAATAAACTCCAATTTTCTTCCTCTTTATTCTCCGGCGATCGGGGGAGTCGAACCATCCGCAGTCGAGGTGATCGGAGGTCCCGCAGTCGGGGCGATCGAAGCTCCTGCGACTTCTGCGAGTTCCCGAAGTCGGTCTCTAACCAGAGCTCCACAGTGTTAAAGTCCACAGACACCCACCGTAGAGCTCAGTGGTCGATCCCTGGCAAAGGGGTTGCGAGCTCCATGATGGTAAGTCCACAGGCTTCTGTGGTGGAGCTCCAGAAGTCGGTCTCCAACAAAGACTGCCAACTCCTCGATATTAGGCCGCAGTGCGGACGGAGATACAATACGGGAGAAAAAAAATTGCATCTCCGTCGAGGGAGGAGATTAGAAAAAGTTTCCCCCAAACCCCCACCCCACCCCCCACATAAAACAAGCTAAAAACATACAATTAACACATACAAACAACAAAGAAGGAAGGGATAGACAGACTGTTGGGGAGGCAGCCATTGCTTGCATCATATAATAGGAACAACCAAGTAGACAACATTGTAGGACAGGGTGCAGCGGGTTCATTAGAACTTTCTGTTGTATTCTCCAAATTAATTGCTTGATTATAAATGTTCTAGGATAAACACTGGAGTTGGGATATTTTTCCTGAACTGTTGGTCGAACATGGTCAGAAAAAATCGTTTTGAATGAAATGATAGTCACATCCACAAAGCCTTATTTCAAAGTTATGGGGTGTATTAATATAACTTGATTTACTATGTTTTTTCCAGTGGAAAAAAAACATCCTTTGTTTTATACTAGAAATAATAAATCTGGGCAAGCAATGAATAATGGATATTGTACAAGTTCTGTAATAATTACAGTTTTAATTTTAGCATAATTCTTCAGTAATGTCTCATCAGATCCTGGTTCTGCTTAGAAAATGGGTGCACTCGGAATCCTCATTTGCACATCCACAAAACATTGTTATATTGTTCGTTTGTAACTACATCAATAAATCCAAGAATGTTGCATAAGTAATTGTTCTGAAATGTACTCCAGTCTATCCTACTAAAGTGTATGTAGATTATGAATCTAATCTCAATCAATTGTTTCCTATTATCACGCTTCTGAGCTATTCCAAAACAAAAACGTGTACTTTGCAAGTTGCACTTCTCTTTGTAAGATGTTTCAAAGCTGTGAAGTGTCAGCAAATGTAAATATGATGTCCACAGTTCTCAAATATTTGAGCTGGAGGCGGCTAGGAAACTTAACATAGAATGTAAAAGCAAAGAACTGCTTGTGTCTGTCTTTGGTACAAAGCAGAAACAATAGCTCAAATATTCAACACTTTTTTTGCAAGCTGGGCCCAATGACATATTTATTTGCTTTTTAGTTATCACTATGTCTTTTTGAGTGACTACCATGACCTTGCAGTTATTCATACCAGTGCTACAGGATTTCTTGAAGTAGTGGCTCACATTTTCGGATGACTGCATCCTCATTTCTACCTTAACTGCTTTTGGCACTTTGCTAATAGAAATCTTAAGATACGTATTGTTGGCTCTGGGTGGAGATTCCTGAAATACTGCAATTAAACTGATTAATGAAATGGACAAAGTCCAATTAAGCACCAGTGGCTGCAGATTCAGTTAAGATTTATTTTTGATCGCAGTTATGTATTTCTTAAGAAATCTATCAAATCCCCATTTCATTTTATAGGACTCGGTGCTGGAGTAACTCAGCAGGTCAAGCAGCATCTTTCGAACACATGGGCAGGGCACGGTTCATGTCAGGACCCTTCTTCAGACCCAAAACATCACCTGTCCATGTTCTCCAGAGATGCTGCCTGACCCACCGAGTTACTCCAGCACTTTTTGTGTAAATCAGAATCTGCAGTTCTTTGTTTGCCAATTTAATTTATTTAGGTTGCTGAAGATGAAGGTTTCTTGACAACTGGGGAACGGGTAGGGAACAGCGTCCCTCTTCCAAGTGGCAACGTCAAACAATACTAATCTTGGGTGTAACAGAGTGTGGAGCATTTAAACATTTCGAAACTGTGGTGGGGGAGTGGTGTGGAAAGCATAGAGTCAAACAGCACAGAAACAGGCCCTTTGCCACAACTCGCCCATGCTGACCAAGATGCCCCATCTGCGCTAGTCCTATTTGCCTAGTTTATCAATGCTATGTGTACCGAGGAACAGTGAAAAGCTTTTTTGTTGCACGGTAACCAGTCAGCGGAAAGACAGTACAATCAAGTCGTTCACAGTGTATATATAGGGAATAAAGGGTATATTTAGTGTAAGATAGGGTCAGATTAAAGATAGTTCAAAGGTCTCCAATGAGGTAGATGGGAGTTGAGGGCTGCTCACCAGCTGCTGAGAAGACCGTTCAGTTGCCTGATAACAGCTGGGAAGAAACTGTCCCTGAATCTGACGAAATGCATTTTCAAACTTCTGTACCTGTTGCCTGATGGAAGAGGGGAGAACAGGGAGTGACTGCGGTGAGACTGGTCCTTGATTATGCTGGTGGCCTTGCTGAGGCACCATGAAATGTAGATGGAGTCAATGGAAGGGAGGTCGGTTTGTTTGATGGTCTGGGCTGCGTCCACAACTCTGCGATCTTGCGTTCTTGGATGGAGCTGTTCCCAAACTATGGTGTGATGCACCCCGATAAAATGCTTTCTATAGCGCATCTATCTGCAGAGGTTGGTGAGGAATGTTGAGGACATGCCGAACTTCCTAAGCTTTCAAAGGAAGCAGAGGCGTTGGTGTGCTTTCTTGGCCATCGCTTCGATGTGGCTAGTCCAGGACAACTAGCTGGTGATCATTACTCCTGATCTTGAAGCTTTCAACCATTTCTGCTTCAGCATCATCAATGTATCCCAGGGTGTGTGTACTGCGTCGCTTCCTGAAGTCAATCGCAATCTCCTTCACCTTGCTGACATTGAGGGAGGGGTTGGTATTTTGACACCAGGCTACCAGGTTCTCCATCTCCTTCCTGTACACCGTCTCATCATTGGTTGACATCCGGCCCACTACGGTGGTGTCGTCTGCAAGCTTGTAAATTGAGTTGAATTTGAATTTGACAACAGTCCCCACAGTGAAGATGTGGATTACAGATATGTCCGAGACACTACACTTGGAAAACATTAGGAGGAAAAACCAGATCAATTTCCTAAGACATGGACACCCTTTACTGAACTTTCACAACAATAGTATGGTGAAACACAAATTTAAATTTAAATCCGATGCTACATTGGGTGAGGGGGGGGGTATATCTCCATCTTTTCTTATTCCTCTTCCTTTCTGCTACACTGCTTTGGTAGCTTAGGGGACTTTTTCTCATTCTTTTCTATTCTATCATTTCACTTCTTCCTTTCTTTTTTTCTTGCTTTCCCTTTTTTCCAATTTTTCAATTTAGGTTATAAGGTTAAAAATGAAGCTGCACACTAATTGTATAATTCTAGATGCGGAACATTTTATCTTTGTACAATTGCTTCTAATAAAATATAAAAATAATTTTAAAAAAATGTTGCCTGCAATTGCCCCCAAGGAAATTAGAATACATTTAAGAAGGGACTTTGTGCATCAGTTCAAATTTTCCATAACCAAAAACATCAATTTTCCAACTTCTGTTAACATGATTCCTGACCTGAATTCACCAAACCTTTTGTTTCCATGTTTCTAGCTTTCAACGTTTTTGTTTTAAAGAAATCAGACATTTCTTATCAATCACCCTGGGTCAAATTGATTGCCAACTTTTTTGGAACAATATGTGCTTGATAACAATAACTAAATTGATAAATGATTCACTTTATAATTTTAGCAGAAAATAACATCTGTGGAGTTATAACTATGGATCCCACATTTATTTTGACATATGATGAGTTTGTCTTATTTCTCAGATCAACTACTTTTCTTTTCAGTCGAACTGCGAGCTATTGCTTAATTATGGGCATTTTTATACTAAAGTACTGGTCTAAGATTGTATAAACCTATTTCAAGCAAACATAATGAACTTTCACTTCAGTTTACAGGTTAGTTTACTGTCACTTGTACAGAGGTACAGTGAAAAACTTCTGTTGTGTGCTATCCAGTCAGCGGAAAGACAATACATGATTACATTCGAGCCATTTACAGTGTGTTCGTCACATGAAGCTATCTTTTGAGTGGTTCCCACAGGCCAAGGTATAGGATTGAAGTATCAATCAGTTATTTCTTTTGTGCACAAATAGTTTTTAATAAAGAAAGGTCTCGACCCGAAAAGTCACCCATTCCTTCTCTCCAGAGTCGCCCTGTCCCGCTGAGTTACTCCAGCATTTTGTGTCTCTCTAATGCAGTTAAAAGTTTTTCACTTCTGAGGGAATAGAAAAAGAGTCAAGGCCAGTCTTAGAAATCTCACAAGGGAATTTTGCATTTCAGTTCATGTCCAGGAAACTACATCTAAAAATGTGCTCCTCCAAGTATTCTCCATGGGTGTTCACCAGGCATTTTGCAATGCTTTAACAGCTTTAGTGAATATTGGTATTGACTCTATGGTGGTCTCTGATCTGTCTGTGGTGGAGGATTGTTCTTGGTGCAGAATCGGGTCATTCGGCCCATCAAGTCTACTCCGCCATTCAATCACGGCTGATCTATCCTTCCCTCTCAACCCCATTTTCCAGTCTTCTCCCCATAACCCTTGACACCTGCACTAATCAAGGATCTGTCAATCTCCGCCTTAAAATATCCATTGTGGGATTTATTTTCACTTTTTCCACAATACAGTCTATATATGTGTGTTTCTATTCCAAACTGTTTGATTCCATTCAGAAATCATATCAATAAAGTGAGTTTATTTTTCCACATAAATTGCTTTAATTTTTCAAATGATTTTCTGATACATTCATGGCTGGACAAAGCCAAAAGGAAGTGTTTTTTTCTCTTCTATTTTCCACCTTTCTCCTTCCAAGGTTAAAAATGAGTAATGTGCCGCTACTCCGCCATTCAATCATGGCTGATCTATCTCTCCCTCCTAACTCCATTCTCCTGCCTTCTCCCCATAACCCCTGACACCGTACTAATCAAGAATCTGCCTTAAAAATATCCACTGACACTTGAAGAGTGTTTGTCACATGTAGCAACAAAACAACAATTAAATTCTTACTTGCAGCGGCATAACAAGTCTGTTAATGCCATATACTTGGATAACATTTAATTTAAAAAAAATAACCAGTGCCAAGACCGTCAGTTCTTAGTGCAACCAAAGACACAGTCCACAGAAGACCATTGTTGCTGTAGTTAGTGTTGAATAGAGCCTGATTGTTGTTGGGAAGCTATTCTTAAACTGTTTGGTTATGGATTTCAGACTCAAGAGAGTCAAGAGTGTTTTATTGTCATGTGGCCCAGATAGAACAATTACATTCTTACTTGCTGCAGCACAACAGAATATGTAAATATAGGACTCTTATACCTTCTTCCCGATGACAGGAGTGAAATTAGAGTATGGGTGTGGTGATGTGGGTCATTTGGCCAGAAAAAAAGGCCTCTGAAGCAATCTGTGCTGGGAAAGAGATGAACGATATCTCACAGTCTTACCTAAATGTCAAGCAAGCAATGCACAATAGTTTAAAATCAGACTACATCACAGAGCATGGAAATAGGCCCTTCAGCCCAACTTGCCCACACCGGCCAACATGTCCCACCTACACTAGTCTCACCTACTTGCATTTGGCCCATTTCCCTCTAAACCCATCCTATCCATGTACCTGTCTAAATGTTTCTTAAATGTTGCGATAGTACCTGCCTCAACTTCCCCCTCTGGCAGCTCGTTCCATACACCTACCACCCTTTGCGTGGAAAAAGTTACCCCTCAGATTCCTATTCAATCTGTAGCGCTGGGATTGCCAACTACCGCAGAAGTCAAGACCAGAGCTGTTTATTGCATTTGCATGTGTGGACATTTATTTATAATAATAATAATAATATCTTTTATTGTCTTTGCACGTCAGTTCAACGAGATTTAGTATGCAGCTCCAACCGATGAAAAAGAAAAGTAAAATAAATAAATAAGGTATGTGTCGTGGCCATCCGAGGGAGACAGTCCAGGGGGGTGGGGGGCACTCAGCAGGGCTGGTTCAGAGCCGCTATAGCTCTTGGAATAAAGCTGTTTCTGAGTCTGGAGGTTCGGGCGTAGAAGGCCTTGTAACGTCTGCCGGAGGGAAGTAGTTCGAACAGACAGTTACAGGGGTGTGATAAGTCTTTATGGATGCTGACGGCCTTCCTGAGGCACCGTGTGTGGTAGATGCCCTCCAAGGCTGGTAGCTCTGTCCATCTTATCATGAAGTGACACCAACTCAAGTTGGATTAAATAGAATATACTAAAATGCATCTCGTTTAAAAATGTAATGAAGGTAGACAAAAATGCTGGAGAAACTCAGCAGGTGAGGCAGCATCAATGGAGCGAAGGAATAGGCGACGTTTCGGGTCGAGACTTTTGTAATAAAAATCACTACCCTGATTGACAGTTTTTCACAGTGATAAAGTCTTACATAGACTTGATGGGCCGAATGGCTTAATTCTGCTCCTGTCACATGAACTTAGGAGTATTGTTCACAGTTCAAGATTATGAAAGAAGCTAGGAACAAATGTGAGTATGTTACAAAAAGCAAAAGCACCAATGGAATAAATATAAATTTAGCTCTCTTTATGTTCCATACAAGTAATGTCTTTAAAATTATTTATTTCAATTACATTTAAGAACCTGCAATTTCTTATCAAGAGTGTAGGTAAAGTATCTCATTCTGTGTTTAGCATTTTAAGCGTGTTTTCCTTGAGGCCCTTTACCATTGAAGAGGAATGCCTTTATGATCATGAAGGTACGTTGTGTTTCTACATTATATATACATCTGTATCTTGACGTACAATCACCATCCCTGGTTGTCGCATACGTTAATGATATTACAAAATTGAAACATTTCTTTCATGAATTTCTGTCTGGCGATTGTACAAGTTGTAATTTATGTGTAAGGCAGCCAGTCAAGCAATATAATAACTAAAATCAATATGATTTCATCCTTGAAATAGTTTTTTTTTCACATTGGTTTAAGTGTACATATATATATCGTTATTTGAGCAGATCTGAGCAGTTCGATCTCAGCCTTGAAGCACACGTTGTTTTGGCTGACAAGCCAACTTTCCAAACTACTCTAAATAGTGAATTTTGTTTTAAATTTGAAAATGTATACTGTTTAGTTTAGAGGTACAGCGTGGAAGGCCTTTCGGCCCACCGAGTCCGCGCCGACCAGCGAGCCCCGCCCATTAACACAAGCCTACACAGACTAAGGACAATTTACACTTATACCATGTATATAAACCCAAGCCAATTAAAGGGGCTGTCCCACTGCGGCGACCTTATACGTGAGTTCAGAAGAATGTCTTCGACCTTCAAGCTCGAGGGCACTCGCCTGGAAAACCTCGAGCTGGATCGGCCGTCCGCGTTGAAACCGCGAGCTGGATCGACCGACCGTACACACACACAAACACATCGCAAAGGCGGGGGCCAGGGAAAGCGGGGGAGCGCTGTCTGAAATTCACACCTGCGATGATGAGGACGGTAAAAGATGGATGGCACAGTGTACGGTAAGTCCTTTAGAGAGCGCAGAAGTGGGCGGGTGGGGGGGAGGGAGGAGAGAAGGGGGGGAGAAGGAGTGGAGACACTTTTAAGAAGTTTAATAAAGTTTAGCGGACATTTAACCTACCGGTAGGTTTTCCCTGGTCATGTAAACTCCAATGAGCCAATTAAAATGCCCGGTCAGCGAAGGAGATTGCCTACGGCTGCCCTCGACTGCCTGTAACTACATAGCGACCCCACTCCACTGCACTACGAGTTAAATAGAACCATGCCGACCAATCTTTACTCGCGTAAAATTTCTCAACATGCTGGAAATTTTTCCGCGACCTAGCTGAGGCCGCGAGTATGCGGGAACTTCCCTCGAGCATGAAGGAGAGTTCCAGTGACCTCATAGGACCTCCTAGGACCACGTGTCGACCATGCTGCGAGTTTGAGTCGAGGGCAAACTCGTCTAAACTTGCAGATTAGGTCTCCGCAATGGGACAGGCCCTTTACCGACAACCCTGTACGTCTTTGGAGTGTGGGAAGAAACCGAAGATCTTGGAGAAAACCTAAGTGGGTCACGGAGAGTAAGTATGAACTCCACACAGACAGCACCCGTAGTCGGGATCGAACCTGGGTCTGTAAGCTGGTGCCAAAGAAAATGCGGCACGGTGGCGCAGCGGTGGATTTGCTGCCTTACAGCGCTTGCAACGCCAAAGACCCGGGTTCGATCCCGACTACGGGTGCTGTCTGCACCGGGTTTGTACGTTCTCCCCGTGACCTGTGGGTTTTCTCCGAGATCTTCGGTTTCCTCCCACACTCCAAAGACGTACAGGTTTGTAGGTTAATTGGCTTGGTAAATGTAAGAATTATCTGTAGTGGGTGTAGGATAGTGTTAATATGCAGGAATCGCTGGTCAGTGCGGACCCGGTGAGTCGATGGGCCTGTTTCCGCGCTGTATCTCTAACCTAAACTAAAAGTAAGGTAGCGTGCCTTAATAACTCCCATCTAGTGGCTCTGATATCCACCATCATGAAGTGCTTCAAGAGACTGGGGATGGTGTACATTAACTCCAGCCTCCCAGCAAGCCCTGAAAACAGGAGAGCTGGCAAGAGCAAGCTGCCAGCTGAGGTAGTTAAGGCAGGGACTATCACAACGTTTAAGAAACAGTTAGACAGGTCCATGGATAGGATAGGTTTAGAGGGATATGGGCCAAACGCGGGCAGGTGGCACTAGTGTAGATGGTACATGTTGGTCGGTGTGGGCAAGTTGGGCCGAAGGGCCTGTCTCTACGCTCTGTGACTATATTTAAAAAAAAATCTAATTCTAATCTGTTCTGTTTTGCTGACCCAACAATTTTTATTTTTACACAAGATTTTTAAACTTTCATTTTCTTGTACGTTTGAAATTATGATTCTGTATTCCCAGTGGAGGAATTCTGCCTCTGTCATGTACCAATGTGTGTCAGTGCTGGGGTATTTTTAAGATTTGCGAACACTATATATTAGTAATGGAGCAATGCCCAATAAAACCCGCTGAAAAATGGTGACATTCATGTGAAATTGCAGGTTACTGCCATCATATGTTCAAAAATAGAAATTGCAATGTCCATATTTGTGTGCAGTTACATCATTGATCTGTTATATAATATATTAAAGATGCATCACTTCATGGTTTGGGAACACCTCCATCCAAGACCGTAAGAAATTGCAGAGAGTTATGGATGCAGCCCAGAACATCACACAAACCAACCTCCCTTTGACTCTATCTGCACCTCACACTGCCTCGGCAAGGCCACCAGCATAACCAAGGACCAGTCTCACTCCAGTCACTCCCTCTTCTCCCCTCTTCCCTCAGGTAGGAGGCACAGAAGTTTGAAAATGCACACCTCCAGATTCAGGGACAGTTTCCTCCCAGCTGTTCTCGGGCAACTGAGCTATCCTCTCAACAGCTGGAGTATAGTCCTGACCCTATCTCATCGGAGTCCTTTGAACTATATCCATGATTGTTGGAGTTGTGGATCGAGCGGAAGATTGTCAAAGTATACAGTGGGATATAGAACAGCTACAGACATGGGTGGAGAAATCACAGACGGAGTTTAAGCCGAGCAACATATAAAGTTCTTAGAGGATTGGACAGGGTAGATGCAGGAAAAAATGTTCCTGATGTTGGGGGAGTCCAGAACCAGGGGTCACTGTTTAAGAACGGTTTAAGGCCATTTAGGACTGAGATGAGGAAAAACGTTTTCACCCAGAGAGTTGTGAATCTGTGGAATTCTCCGTCACAGAAGGCAGTGGAGGCCAATTCACGATGTTTTCAAGAGAGTTAGATTGAGCTCTTAGGGCTATGGGAATCAAAGGAAATGGGGAAAAAGCCGGAACATGGTACTGATTTTGGATGGTCAGCAATGATCATATTGAATGGCGGTGCTGGCTTGAAGGGCCGAATGGCCTACTCCTGCACCTAGTTTCTGTTACTGTTTCATTAATTGGACTTTATCTTACACTTAATAATATTCCCTTCATATGTGCATTGTGGATGGTTTGATTATAATCAAGTCTACTTTGACAGGATAACATGCAATAAAAGCTTTTCACTATGTGTTAGATACTGTGCCTTAGAAATTGCAAATGGAACTCTACAACTTGATGTCCTGACCTGTGGACCATAGCCAGTAAGGATATGGCCAACTAAATATCTTCCACAATGATTGTCATCATTGGTACCCCACCTGGATGCATTCTCAGTCACTTACTAATCTCCCTATACACTGACAACTGTATGGCCAAATTCTTCCCAAACTCCATGTATAATATTGCAGATGACTCCGCCTTAGTGTGCCGGATCACGAGCAATGATGAGACAAAGTACGGGGAGAAGCTTGAGTAACACGGTACCAAGATAACAACTTCTCCCTCAATTTCAGCAAGACCGAGGAACTAGTTACTGACTTCAGGCAAAGAAATGTTGCAAATTCCCCAGTCAACATCATTGGCGCCAAAATGGAGATGGTTGAGAACCTCGAGTTCCCAGCCACTAGCAATTTGACCGACACCAACCGCATTGAAACCACGGCCAAGAAAGCACGCCAATGCCTCTACTTCCACAGAAGACCAAGGAAGTTCAGCATGTCTCCAATGACTCTTGCCAATGTCTACAGATACAGAGAGTATCCTGTCAGGTTGCATCACGTTGGGCAACAGCTCTGCCCAAGATCACAAGGCATTTCAGAGAATTGTGGACGTAACCCAGCACATCACACAAATCAGCATACATCCCTTTGACTCCCACACTTCATGCTGTCTTATGAAAGCAGCCAACATAATCCAAGACCATTTTCACCCAGGTCATTCCCTCTTCTCCCTTCTCCAGTCAGGCAGAAGATACGAAAACCTGAAAGCACATACACCAGATTCAGTAACGGCTCCATCCCTGCTGTTATCAGACTACTGAATGATCCTCACATAAACTAAGGGTGTAGGAACATAAGGGTTAAGGATAAAGGGGAAATCTTTTAGGACCGAGATGAGAAAAACATTTTTCACACAGAGAGTGGTGAATCTCTGGAATTCTCTGCCACAGAAGGTAGTTGAGGCCAGTTCATTGGCTATATTTAAGAGGGAGTTAGATGTGGCCCTTGTGGCTAAAGGTATCAGGGGGTATGGAGAGAAGGCAGGTACAGGATACTGAGTTGGATGATCAGCCATGATCATATTGAATGGCGGTGCAGGCTCGAAGGGCCGAATGGCCTACTCCTGCACCTATTTTCTATGTTTCTAGTCCCGATCTTGCATTCTTCTTTATCTGCACGTTCTCTGTAACCAAACCATCTCCCTCTCCTTCCTAAGGAACCATTTGCCCAAAAAGCTAATGCAATGGGACTTCCCCAATGCAAACCACTGTAGCCAATCCAACAAGGTGTGCCTGGTGCCAGTTTTTGGAACGGTTCTTGTTTGAACCTTGCATGAGTAGTCTAGTTTAGTTTAGAGATACAGTGCTGAAACAGCCCCTTCGGGATCCACCAGGGATCCCCGCACATTAACACTACCCTACACACACTAGGGATAATTTACAATTATACCAAGCCAATTAACCTACACATCTTTGGAGTGTGGGAGGAAACCAGAGCACCCGGACAAAACCCACGCAGGTCATGGGGAAAACGTACAAACTCCGTACAGACAAGCACCTGTAGTCAGGATCGATCCCGGGTCTCTGGTGCTGTAAGGCAGCAACTACCACTGCACTGAAGATTTTTTATTTCTTTAGTTATATTTGTCTTTAGCAGTGGAGCCCAACAGACGGCGCTCTTGTGATTCCAACCCCAATAAATATGATCCCTTAACTTAAATTTGTTGAGTCCATTTTCCATCGCACCATGTGCTTGTTACTTTAGAATTAAGCGTATTGTGAATTTCCAAATGTCATTGGCATGATAGTAAATCCTCTGGATCCTTGGCTTCCTGACCAACAGACCCCAACTGTTTCTTAAACAATGGGATAGTCCCAGCCTCAACGACCTCCTCTGGCAGCTTGTTCCATACACCCACCAACCACCGTGTGAAAAGGTTACCCCTCGGATTCCTATCTTTCCCCTTTAAATCTTTTCCCTTTAACTTTGAACCTGTGTCCTCTGGTCCTCGATTCTCCTACTCTGGGTAAAAGACTCTGAGCATCTACCCGATCTATTCCTCTCATGATTTTGTACACCTCTATAAGATCTCCCCTCATCCTCCTACGCTCCATGGAATAGAGACCCAGCCTACTCAACCTCTCCCTATAGCTCATACCTTATCCCGTATAAATTTCAAAACCCTCCTCAATGTCTACAAAGCCCTCAATGGGCTTGCCCCCACCTACATTACAAGTCTTCTCACCCACCACTCCACCTCCAGGTCCCTCAGATCGGCCGACTTGGGGCTGCTGAATATCCCGCGGTCTAGGCATAAGCTTAGGGGCGACCGCGCCTTTGCGGTTGCAGCTCCTAGACTATGGAACAGCATCCCCCTTCCCATCAGAACCGCCCCCTCCATCGACTCCTTTAAGTCAAGACTAAAATCGTATCTATACTCCCAAGCCTTTCCTGAAGTCCACTGAGCGAGGGTTATATGTATATATGTATGTAGTTTGTTTGTTTATACTATTCTTATAACAAATGTAAAGCACTTTGGCCAACGAGAGTTGTTTTTTAAATGTGCTATATAAATAAATGTGACTTGACTTGACTTGACACCACATCCAGAGACCTAAAGAGTCCTTCCAAGCGAGGCATCTCCTCCAACCTCACTCAGTTTCAACCAGATCGGAACGGGACAACTCGGCCCAGGAGAGGGTCCAGAGGATGTTTAGTAACATGATCTCAGGAATGTGGGTTAACATAATGAGCGCTTGGTACACAAAATTGCTGGGGAAACTCAGCGGGTGCAGCAGCATCTATGGAGCGAAGGAAATAGGCGACGTTTCGGGCCGAAACCCTTCTTCAGACTGATGGGGGGTGGGGGAAAGAAAGAAGGAAAAGGGGAGGAGGAGGAGGAGCCCGAGGGCGGGCGGATGGGAGGGTGGGAGGAGACAGCTAGAGGGTTAAGGAAGGGGAGGAGACAGCAAGGGCTAGCCAAATTGGGAGAATTCTATGTTAATGCCATAAGGACGCAAGGTCCCCAGACGGAATATGAGGTGCTGTTCCTCCAATTTCCGCTGTTGCTCACTCTGGCAATGGAGGAGACCCAGGACAGAGAGGTCGGACTGGGAATGGGAGGGGGAGTTGAAGTGCTGAGCCACCGGGAGGTCAGGTAGGTTATTGCGGACTGAGCGGAGGTGTTCGGCGAAACGATCGCCCAACCTACGCTTGGTCTCACCGATGTAAATCAGCTGACATCTAGAGCAGCGGATGCAGTAGATGAGGTTGGAGGAGATACAGGTGAACCTTTGTCGCACCTGGAATGACTGCTTGGGACTGGGAGATACAGGTGAACCTTTGTCGCACCTGGAACGACTGCTTGGGACGGGAGATACAGGTGAACCTTTGTCGCACCTGGAACGACTGCTTGGGACAATGAGCGCTTGATGGCTCTGGGCCTGTACTCGCTTGAGTTTAGAAGGATGAGGGGGTAACTTCATTGACATGTACCAAATAGGGAAAGGCTTGGATAGAGTGGATGTGGACAGGATGTTTCCACTAGTGGGAGAGTCTAGGAATAGAGGGCACCGCCTCAGAATTAAAGGATGATCCTGTTGGAAGGAGATGAGGAGGAATTTCTTTAGTCAGAGGACGGTGAATTTATTTTGCCTCAGAAGGCTGTGGATGCCAAGTCAATGGAATATTTTTAAGGCAGAGATGGATAGATTCTTGATTAGTACGGGTGTCAGAGGTTTTGGGGAGAAGGCAGGAGAATGGGGTTAGGAGAGAGAAATCAGCCATGATTGAATGGAGGAGTAGACTTGATGGGCCGAATGGCCTAAATCTGCTCCTATTACGCATGACCTTATCACTTACTCGGTGAAAAAAAGATGAAATAAATATACTTGATGAACTAGTTGACAGAAACAAATTGGTGTAATGGACACATTGTGTATGTGAAACCCTGATGCCTGTCCATCTCAAACCAGGTGTAATATTGAACTTCCCATTGTCTTGTTTAATTATGGGTTTTTACAGAATACCATGTTCACATATCTGTTGTGGTGCCTCAAGGAAGAACTTCATTGTCCCGTTTCGGGACATAGGACAGTAAAACACTCTTGACTCTTGAAAGGAAGCTTGGTTTTTACCTGGAGCCTGGTACTGCGGCACGGTGGCGCAGCGGTAGAGTCGCTGCCTTACAGCGAATGCAGCGCCAGAGACCCGGGTTCGATCCCGACTACAGGGTGCTGACTGTACGGAGTTTGTACGTTCTCCCCGTGACCTGCGTGGGTTTTCTCCGAGATCTTCGGTTTCCTCCCACACTCCAAAGACGTGCAGGTTTGTAGGTTAATTGGCTTGGTAAATGTAAAAATTGTCCCTAGTGGGTGTAGGATGGTGTTAGTATGCGGGGATCGCTGGTCGGCGCGGACCCGTTTGGCCGAAGGGGCTGTTTCCGCGATGGATCTCTAAATAAAACTAAAAGCTCTTGACTCTTGAAAGGAAGCTTGGTTTTAACCTAGACTTGGAAATTTGTTAAGTGACAATCAACGTCTGCTGCATTGCTTGGAGTTACCAGAGATACAAGTACTCCACAGGGATTATTTGTGCTGCCCCTTGACTTAACTGCACAGAAGAACATAACAAACATGAGCGGCAGTGGACAATGTGGCCCCTCCAGCATACTCCGCCGTTTAATACGACTGTGACTGATCCGATCTTGGCCTCCACATTGTTCACCTGCTTTCTCCCCATACCCTTCGGCTGTGTCTTGCAATTCAAATGTCACTGTTTATCTTTAGTCATCTTTAGTCACAGGGCGGTGAATCTGTGGAATTCTTTGACACAGAAGGCTGTGGAGGCCAAGTCGAGGGATATTTTGAAGGCAGATAGATAGATGCTTGATTAGTACGAGTGTCAGGGATTATGGGGGGAAGGCAGGTGAATGGGGTTGAGAGGGAGAGATAGATCAGCCATGATTGAATGGCGGAGTGGACTTGATGGACCGAATGGCCTAATTCTGCTCCTATCACTTATGAACCTTTGAACTTATGTTCTATTCCAGAGCATGGGCACAGATATCTCCTGCTATATCTGAATCTGTGAATCTCAGATAGAGCCACCTCATACAGGGAAATATAAACTCATATTTAATATTCAGGTCTGTTTCTATCTTGTATAGTACTGAACGTAGAGGAGAGGACCAGGCCCTTCAGCCCACAATGTCCGTGCTGAATATGATGCCAAGTTAAACGAATCTCCACTGCCTGCACATGATCCATATTCATCCTTTCATCTTTATGTAGTTTAAACGTACAGCATGGAACACAGAGTCCGCCTCGACCATCAATCATTCAATGCTATCCCACTTTTGCATCGACCCTTTACAGGCTAGCGGCGATTTGCAGAGGCCATTTAACCTACAAAGCCACACGTCTTTGGGATGTGGGAGGAAGCCTGGAGCGCTGGAGGATGAGGGGTGATCTTGTAAAGGTGTACAAAATCATGAGAGAAATAGATCGGGTAGATGCAATCTCTTGCCCAGAGTAGGTGAATCGAGGACCAGAGGGCATAGGTTCAAGGTGAAGGGGTAAAGATTTAATAGGAATCTAAGGGGTAACTTTTTCACACCAAGGGTGGTGGGTGTATGGAACAAGCTGCCAGAGGAGGTCGTTGAGGCTGGGAGTATCCCAACGTTTAAGAAACAGTTGGACAGGTACATGGATAGGACAGGTTTGGAGGGATATGGACCAAACGCGGGCAAGTGGGACTAGTGTTCCTGGGACATTGTTGGCCGGTGTGGGCAAGATGTGCCGGTGCCTGTTTCCATGCTGTATCACTCAATGACTTGTCCATTCTCTTGTTATCGAGCAAAAGACCAATAATTGAATATATTGTGGACTTTGGAAGGAGTGGACTGATTGTGGACTTTGGAAGGAGTAGGAGGGGGACCCACAGCCCCATTTATATCAACGGGTCGATGGTTGAAAGGGTCAAGAACTTCAAATTCCTGGGGGTGCACATCTCTGAAGATCTTTCCTGGTCCGAGAACACTAACGCAATTATCAAAAAAGCTCATCAGCGCCTCTACTTCCTGAGAAGATTACGGAGAGTCGGATTGTCAAGGAAGACTCTCTCTAACTTCTACAGGTGCACAGTCGAGAGCATGCTGACTGGTTGCATCGTGGCTTGGTTCGGAAATTTGAGCGCCCTGGAGAGGAAAAGACTACAAAAAGTAGTAAACACTGCCCAGTCCATCATCGGCTCTGACCTTCCTTCCATCGAGGGGATCTATCGCAGTCGCTGCCTCAAAAAGGCTGGCAGTATCATCAAAGACCCACACCATCCTGGCCACACACTCATCTCCCTGCTACCTTCAGGTAGAAGGTACAGGAGCCTGAAGACTGCAACAACCAGGTTCAGGAATAGCTACTTCCCCTCAGCCATCAGGCTATTAAACCTGGCTCGGACAAAACTCTGATTATTAGCAACCACTTTCTGTTATTTGCACTACCAGTTTATTTATTCATGTGTGTATATATTTATATCATGGTATATGGACACATTTATCTGTTTTGTAGTAAATGCCTACTATTTTCTGTATGCTTAAGCAAAGCAAGAATTTCATTGTCCTATACAGGGACACATGACAATAAACTCACTTGAACTTGAACTTGAACTACCTCAGCCCCAAAATCCAAGTATCAAGGCCCTGTTAGATACTACTCGTCTAGTTGAGCATTTGCTGCACTATTTTCATGAATACTCAGTGGAGATTTTCCATGTGAATTTCGAGCCCAACATAATGTGACTTCTGGGAAACTCTGAAGAGAAATATGAATTGATGACATTTTCTCTGCTCTTTGTGACCAGGCAAAGGTTTGAATGGCCGAGGTTACCATGGAAACTGACTGCTGTTGCCCTTGGCCTTTATGAAGAGATACGAGAATCAACTCGCTGTTTTGAGACCAGTTGTCACCTGCGGGTTGGTCACAAAAAGTGACGTTCTCTGCCCGAGGAACAAATAGGCTTTTTACTCTAGAGCTGCTCAAAGGTCATAGATACATCGAGGCAAAAATTAATACGAAGCAGTGGAATGTCCAAAGCAAAATGGAGGAAGTTGGCGAGTCGGGCAGCATTTGTGGAGATAACGTTTCAGGTCGGGTCCCCAACTCAGACCCGACTCATCTCCTGTCCATTCCCTCCACAGATGCTGCCTGACCCGCTGAGTTCCTCCAGCACTTTGTGTGATTTGCTCAAGATTCCCGCGTTAGGTCGCGCTTGCCGCATGCAGGTCGCATGCTCGTGGGACGGGCCCTTAAGAATGTTTCTTAGATAGGCACATGGATTTGCAGTGGCTGGAGGGATATGAATTTGTACGTCTTTGGAGTGTGGGAGGAAACCGGAGCACGCGGAGAAAACCCACGCGGCCACAGGGGGAACGTACAAACTCCTTATGGGCAGCACCTGTAGACAGGATCGAACCCGGGTCTCTGGCGCTGTGAGGCACAGAAGGATCTGTAGACAGACACAAAAAGCTGGAGTAACTCAGCGGGACGGGCAGCATCTCTGGAGAGAAGAAATGGGTGACGCTTTGGGTCGGGACCAGAAATGTCACCCATTCCTTCTCTGCAGTGATGCTGCCTGTCCCGCTGAGTTACTCCAGCTTTTTGTGTCTATCTTTTGGTTTAAATCGGCTTCTGTAGTTCCTTCCCACGCAGAGGGACCTGTGTTGTGGCCCAAAACAACTCACTGCACTTATAAATTCCTTGTAGATGGGTTATGAAGACAAGTATAAAAGTTTGCCGAAGACACAAAAATCGATGTGGATGGAAGTGTAAAAAGAAAACACTGAAAAAATATTAACAATTTAAGCAAAATCAGAAAACTCTGAAAAGGGGATTTCAGTGTAGGTAAATGTGAGGTCATTCACAATGGGGAGGATAGAAGATAGTGAATAGCTAGAAGGAGGATCTGTGGAAAGGGGTTTGATGGTGGTGGACTCAACATGCACAGAACACATACACATATAATCATGAGAGGAATAGATCGGGTCTCTTGCCCAGAGTAGGTGAATCGAGGACCAGAGGACATAAACCTAGGTAAAGGGGAAAAGATTTAATAAGAATCTGAGGGGTAAATTCTTCACACAAAGGGTGGTGGGTGTATGGAACGAGTTGCCAGAGCAGGGACTCTCCCAATATTAACCAGGTAAATGGGTGGGACAGGTTTCAGGGCAGGTGGGACTAGTGTAGCTGGGACATGTTGGCCGGTGTGGGCAAGTAGGGCCTGTTTCCACGCTGCATCACTCTATGACTCTATGGCATACATATTGGCAGCCCAGTGGCTCAGCAGTAGAGCCAGAGTCCTGGGTTCGATCCTGACTTCGGATGTTGTGTGCGCTCTCCCTTTGACCGCGTGGGTTTTCTCCCAGTTTCCTCCCACACTCCAAAGACATACAGGTTTGTAGGCTAATTGGTTTTGGTTTTGGTAACGGGGCTGGTGTTGGCTGGTCGGCTTGGACTCAGTGGGCCGAAGGGCCTGTTTCCACGCTGTATCTCCGAGGTCTAAAAGTCTAAGATGACTTAGAAAGGAGATGAGGAGGAATTTCTTTAGCCACAGCATGGTTAACCTGTGAAATCCATTGACTAAATTAAGCTACATAAAATGGACACCCATGCTATTTTTAAATAGTCGGAAAGGTAAATGACATGTTGGCAATTGTACCCATACATTTATAGTAGAAAGAAGAAACATAGAAAATAGGTGCAGGGGGAGGCCATTCGGCCCTTCGAGCCAGCACCACCATTCATTGTGATCATGGCTGATCGTCCCCAATCAATAACCCATGCCTGCCTTCTCCCCATATCCCTTGACTCCATTAGCCCCTAGAGCTCTATCTAACTCTCTCTTAAATCCATTTGGCCTCCACTGCCCTCTGTGGCAGGGAATTCCACAAATTCACAACTCTCTGGGTGAAAATGTTTTTTTCTCACCTCAGTCTTAAACGGCCTCCCCTTTATTCTAAGACTGTGGCCCCTGGTTCTGGACTCGCCCAACATTGGGAACATTTTTCCTGCATCTAGCTTGTCCAGTCCTTTTATAATGTTATATGTTTCTATAAGATGCCCCCTCGTCCTTCTAAACTCCAGTGAATACAAGCCTAGTCTTTTCAATCTTTCCTCATCTGACAGTCCCGCCATCCCAGCGATCAATCTCGTGAACCGACGCAGCACTGCCTCAATCACAAGGAAGAAAAAGTACTCAAAAAAGGAGCTTAAGAAAAGGCGATTAAAGCACAGTCCACACCTGAAGTGCTAAGTGGCTAGACACAAAATGCTGTAGTAACTCAGTGGGACAGGCAGCATCTCTGGAGAGAACGAACAGGTGACGTTTGGGGTCGAGACCCTTCTTCAGACTGGAGTGGATAGATGATCAATGGGCAGTGCGGACTCGGTGGGCTGAAGGGCCTGTTTCCATGCTGTATATCTAAACTAAACCAATCTAAAACCAAACCAAAGGCAATAAACATAGAATAATAGAAAATAGGTGCAGGAGTAGGCCATTCGGCCCTTCGAGCCAGCACCGCCATTCAATATGATCATGGCTGATCATCCAGAATCAGTAGCCCGTTCCTGATTTCTCCCCATATCCCTTGATTCCGTTAGCTGTAAGAGCTAAATCCAACTCTCTTGAATTGAATAAGGGTTAGTCGACAGACAGACAGACAAAAAAAATCCCCCACATCTCTTTTTCTGCAGTTCCGTTGAACGAGTTTAAATCTTCAATGGTCAATAGAGCTTTATTTGTCACACACGTAACTGCCCGGTGAAATTCTTTTTGCGTACATTACACAGGCGGGCACCGCCATTTCGGGCGCCGTTATTCAATCTTGGAACTGTGGCCAGCTCAGGCACAGAAGGTCATGCAGGCAGCGACAGAAGCACGCACGAGTCTTGTCGAACTGTAAGCGATCGAATCCCTCAAAGGGGAAACCATCTGCTGTTTTGCAAAATAGACGCATCAAACATCTCATTGTACAAGATGGAAAAATAGGATCTAAAAACAACGGAGCATTCCCCCGGGACCCAAACTGACAGCGTTGCTAAAAAAAAGAATATCAAAAGCAGGATGTGCCAGAGTAAAGCGTAAATGAAAATGTTTCGGATAGATTTTGAAACCTTCCTTGATGACGAGAAACAGCATTCGATTTCGACCCAAATGACCATGTGACTGGGATATCGGGGAAAGTCAAAACTTTGTTGCTATGGAAATGAGCCAGAGCAGAAAGGTAAGGTTTGTGGACCGTGAAAAGCTAAATATAATTGAGCAGCAAGCTTAGATAATGTCATGGGTCACCTTGAGAGGATTCACTTGGTGCCTCTGGTACTCATAGCTCGCAAGATATCAGGCAGCTTTATAAAGTAATCAGGCAGCTGAACCATCCGACCACAACCAGAGAGCAGTGCTGAACGACCGTCAAACTCGTTAGTGACTCTCGGACTATCCCTGATTGGACTTAGTAGGTTTTTCTTCGCACTAAAGGTTATTCCCTTATAATGCATCTATACACTGCAAAGGGCTCGATTGTAATCATGTATTGTCTTAGACAATAGACAATAGGTGCAGGAGTAGGCCATTCGACCCTTCGAGCCAGCAGCACCATTCAATGTGATCATGGCTGATCATCCCCAATCAGTACCCCATTCCTGCTCTCCCTCGGGCTCCTCCTCTTCCTTTTTCCTCCTCTTCTCCCCACCCTACATCAGTCTGAAGAAGGGTTTCGGCCCGAAACGTTGCCTATTTCCTTCGCTCCATAGATGCTGCCGCAACCGCTGTTTCTCCAGCATTTTTGTCTCCCTTCGATTTTCCGGCATCTGCAGTTCATTCTTAAGCACTTCTCCCCATATCTCCTGACTCCGCTATCTTTCAGAGCCCTATCTAGCTCTCTCTTGAAAGTATCCAGAGAACCTGCCTCCACCGCCCTCTTGAGGCAGAGAATTCCATCGACTGGACAGCACGCAACAAAAAGCTTTGTTGAAACCATTAGCGACACAGTGGTGCTGGTTTCCGACGGGCACGGTGATGGACGCACCACACATCTCTGTCCTCCATGCAGCTGGCAAGCTCCTCTTGTCTCTACACATGCTCCTTCCATCCCTTACTCCCCCTTCCATGTCAAATCTTCCATGTCAAATCTTGGGCCTGGAAAATTGTAGATCCCGACCCGAACAGTCACCAGACTGATTCCTGGGATGTCAGGACTTTCATATGAAGAAAGACTGGATAGACTCGCCTTGTACTCGCTAGAATTTAGAAGATTGAGGGGGGATCTTATAGAAACTTACAAAAGTCTTAAGGGGTTGGACAGGCTAGATGCGGGAAGATTGTTCCCGACGTTGGGGAAGTCCAGAACAAGGGGTCACAGTTTAAGGATAAAGGGGAAATCTTTTAGGACTGAGATGAGAAAAACATTTTTCACACAGAGAGTGGTGAATCACTGGAATTCTCTGCCACAGAATGTAGTTGAGGCCAGTTCATTGGCTATATTTAAGAGGGAGTTAGATGTGGCCCTTGTGGCTAAAGGGATCAGGGGGTATGGAGAGAAGGCAGGTACAGGATACTGAGTTGGATTATCAGCCATGATCATATTGAATGGCGGTGCAGGCTCGAAGGGCCGAATGATCTACTCCTGCACCTATTTTCTATGTTTCTATGTCACCTATCCGTGTTCTCCACGGATGCTGCCTGACCCGCTGAGTTACTCCAGCATTTTCATGGACCTGGAAAGACAGGCACAAGGAACTGCGTCGCTGTTTTACACAAAAAAAAGGCACTGTGGGGTGTCATGGTGGCGCAGCGGTAGAGTTGCAACCTTATAACACCAGAGACCCGGGTTCGATCCTGACTTAGAGACGCCACCTGTAACGGCATGCGTTTTCCCCGGGTGCTCCGGTTTCA
Organism: Amblyraja radiata; assembly: GCF_010909765.2. Classification (NCBI taxonomy): domain Eukaryota; kingdom Metazoa; phylum Chordata; class Chondrichthyes; order Rajiformes; family Rajidae; genus Amblyraja; species Amblyraja radiata. The sequence continues at coordinate 52,326,549 of NC_045967.1, forward strand.
TCCCACACTCCCAAGATGTACAGAGTTTGTAGATTAATTGGTTTTGGTGAAGATTGAAAATTGGCCCGAGTCTGTAGGAAAGTGCTAGCGTACGGGATCGTTGGTTGGCGTGGACCCGGTGGGCCAAAGGGCATGTTTCCGCACTGGATCTCTAAGCTAAACTACATGCTGTAGTGTAACTCAGCAGGTCAGATAGCATTCTCTGGAGAACAGGGCTGGGTGACGATTCGGGTCGGGACCTCTTCAGACGACAGGGTCCTTAATATTTTTAGCACTTTTGGACAAGCAAATTCACCAGATGAGTTATTGTCAAAGGATATTTTACGAAGGATCTTTATAGATTTTATTTCATGGTGATTACTGAACCACAAAATGGCATTGTAAAAAGATTTATAAATGTTCCACTCTCAAATGAAATAGCTTTGATCTTTCATTGAGGCCAGTCTATATGCCAATTATTAATTTAGAGGTCAACCTTAATACTTAATTTGTTAACAAAATGAAATAACTGTTGGTACTATATTAGATTAGAACTGTAAATCACCAGAACACGCTTAATATAACCCTTATTCCCACTTTGTCTGGTCTCCGTACACTTAGAGTCTTACTCATAACATCATACAGTAGGGAAACAGGCTCTTTGGCCCAAATTGTCCAATCTGACCAAGATGTCCAATCTAAGCTCGTCCCATGTGCCCACATTTGACCCACAACCCTCTAAACCTGATGTGTAGGAAGGAACTGCAGATACTGGTTTAAACCGAAGATAGACACAAAATACTGGAGTAAAGGGCCAGTCCCACGAGCATGCGGCAAGCGCGACATAACGTGGTCTCTTGAGCCGTACGGCCTCGCGGGGCCGGTCCCACTTCGATCGCCGGAGCCGTATGGAGTTGTGCGGAGCTGGTCCCGACATCGCGTGGGGCTCCGAAAAACTGACAGTGTTCAAAAATTCCGCCCGGCAACGGCCTGCCGGCCCGCAGCCGCCTCGACGCCGTACGCAGCGCCTCGACGGGCATACGCAGCGTCTCGACGGGCGTGCGCAGCGTCTTGACGCTGTACGTCACGTGCGAACTTCCCGCGGACTTCGCTCGAACTTCACGTCACTCACTCGACCTCCGCGCGGCCCCCGCTTCCGGTTTGGTCGTGCTCGCCGCATGCAGTCGCATGCTCGTGGGACAGGCCCTTTACTCAGTGGGACAGGCAGCATCTCTAGAGAGACGGAGTGGGTGATGTTTCGGGCCGAGACCCTTCTTCACACCAGTCCAAATGTCCGTTTAAATACCGTTGTAGTACCTGCCAGGGGTGGTGGTGGAAGCAGGTACGATAGAGGTTTTTGGATAGTCACGTCAAAATGGAGGGATATGGAGTATGCGCAGGTGACGTAGATAAGAGATGGTTTTGGCATCAAGTTCGGCACAGACATTGTGGGCCGAAGGGCCTGTTCTTGTGCTGTACTGTTCCATGCTAGTTCAGAGATTGAGCGCAGAAACAGGCCCTTCGGCCCACTGATTCCGCGCCGCCCAGCGATGCCCATATACTAGCACTCTCCTACACACACTAGGGACAGTGTTACATTTATACCAAGCCAAGTAACCTACAAACCTGTACGTCATTGGAGTGTGGGAGGAAACCGGAGATCTCTGAAAAACCCACGCAGGTCACGGGGAGAACGTACAAACTCCGTACAGACCAGCACCCGAAGTCGGGATCGAACCTGGGTCTCTGCCGCTGTGAGGCAGCAACTCTACCCCTGTGCCGCCCAATGGTCTTGGCATCATGTACGGCACGGACATTGTGGGCAGAAGGGCCTGTCCTTGTGCTGCACTGTTCCATGTTCTGGCTCCGATCCAAACCAGGAGGTTCCCAATGTCACATCTCCTCGCTGATAAGCCAGCTGCCATCGGGATCATTGAAAGGAAGTCCACGTATTGAGGGAGCAGTATCCATGGCAGCCAGTGTACTGATGAGGGACGATCATCACACTTGCACTTTGTACGGCTGCAACAGAATTTGCCTTTCACTGTTTCAATACGAAATCTTCTGTCACTTAAAATTAGATCCTGTATCTTATTTTAGAGCTTGCGTGGCAATGCATCAGTGCCCATTTAGCCTTGGGTATTTCTCCATAGCTGTGTTTATACATGGCTACCTGCCCTTGACACTTGCTCCAATAAGAAAACTCTGGCGATTATATTTTCTGACAACAGGTTGAAAATAATTCTACAAGCGATGAAAGGAGAATTATATACGCAAACGTGTGGTTACAAAGCCAATGTCAGGAAGAATATATGTCTATTTTATGTGTAGGAAAGAACTGCAGGTGCTGGTCTAAACTGAAGGTAGACACAAAATGCTGGAGTAACTCAGTGGGACAGGCAGCATCTCTGGAGAGAAGGAATGGGTGACGTTTCTCCAGAGATGCTGCCTGTCCCGCTGAGTTACTCCAGCATTTTGTGTCTACCTGATGTCCATTTTATTACGGTTATTATTACCTGTTTTCTCGATGCTGTGTTAGTAAAGTTGTCCATTGCATTTGCTTCACCTCGTCATGTATCATCGTCCTGTTAGATTATTCGGCTTTAGGACCTGAAGCTTCTTCAGTCTTGGGCACACCCTCAGTAGGATAAGCAAGACAATATTATGCTTTCTGCTTGTGTCAGAATGGCCACCATTCTCTGAAAGGCCACCAGAGTGGTTGCCATGACCAAACCAATTTTGTATCCAATTTACCAACACGCTATGGATCCTGTGTGACGTTCTACATAATTCCGCCATGCGTGACCTTGTCAAATGCTTGCGACTAGCGTGGATGGGACATGTTGGCCGGTGTGGGCAAGTTGGGCCGTTTCCACACTGGATGGCTCTGTCTGCTCTACAACGAGGTGCACTTACACAATTCCCACCTCCACTACTCCTCCAGTCCCCTTTCCACAAGGAAACCTTCCACCCTCCCCCCTCCCCCCCTCCCCCCCTCCCCTAATCGAGGTCTTCTGTTTGTGTTGATGCGTCCCGATCAAATGCCTTTGGATTCACCCAGCGGGTCGGGAGGATAGATCTTTGTCAGAGAGAGTGAAAGAACAGGAAGAGTTGCAGGGATCCAATTGTGCTACAAGGAACTTCCAGATGCTGGTTTACTCCGAGGAAAGACACAAAATGCTGGAGTAACTCAGCGGGGAAAAGTCAAGTTCAAGTTCAAGTTCAAGTGAGTTTATTGTCATGTGTCCCTGTATAGGACAATGAAATTCTTGCTTTGCTTAAGCACACAGAAAATAGTAGGCATTTACTACAAAACAGATAAATGTGTCCATATACCATGATATAAATATATACACACATGAATAAATAAACTGGTAGTGCAAATAACAGAAAGTGGTTGCTAATAATCAGAGTTTTGTCCGAGCCAGGTTTAATAGCCTGATGGCTGAGGGGAAGTAGCTATTCCTGAACCTGGTTGTTGCAGTCTTCAGGCTCCTGTACCTTCTACCTGAAGGTAGCAGGGAGATGAATGTGTGGCCAGGATGGTGTGGGTCTTTGATGATACTGCCAGCCTTTTTGAGGCAGCGACTGCGATAAATCCCCTCGATGGAAGGAAGGTCAGAGCCGATGATGGACTGGGCAGTGTTTACTACTTTTTGTAGTCTTTTCCTCTCCAGGGCGCTCAAATTGCCGAACCAAGCCACGATGCAACCGGTCAGCATGCTCTCGACTGTGCACCTGTAGAAGTTAGAGAGAGTCTTCCTTGACAATCCGACTCTCCGTAATCTTCTCAGGAAGTAGAGGCGCTGATGAGCTTTTTTGATAATTGCGTTAGTGTTCTCGGACCAGGAAAGATCTTCAGAGATGTGCACGCCCAGGAATTTGAAGTTCTTGACCCTTTCAACCATCGACCCGTTGATATAAATGGGGCTGTGGGTCCTCCTCCTACTCCTTCCAAAGGGCAGCACCTCTGGAGAAAAGGAATAGGTGACCTTTCGGGCCGAGACCCTTCTTCAGACCGAGAGTCAGGATAGAGGGGCTCAAGAGGTATGAACAGGGACATAGAACAAATGAATGAAAGAAATGCAGAAGAATTGCAGAGGGGCAGCAGAGAGAGAGAGAGAGTGTTGCAGAACCCTCGTTGGAGAGGAGGAGGAGAACTCATTCAAAGTAGACATACCTTGAGGAGATTTTACAGTGGAGCAGACAAAATGTGTAGGAAGGAACTGCAGATGCTGGTTTACACTGAACATACACAAGGAAAAGCTGGAGTAACTCAGCAGGACAGGCAGCATCTCTGGAGAAAAGGAATAGGTGAGGTTTCGGGTCGAGACCCTTATATTTTAAGCTGTTTTCCTTACAGGTGTCAGGGGTTATGGGGAGAAGGCAGGAGAATGGGGTTAGGAGGGAGAGATAGATAGGCCATGATTTAATGGCAGAGCAGACTTGATGGGCCGAATGGCCTAATTCTTCTCCTATCACTGACTGAGGAGGACCATTTCATCGCCAAATTTAACGCTGTTTGGATGCAACAACCAGCAGGATTTCACCATAGACAATAGGTGCAGGAGTAGGCCATTCGGCCCTTCGAGCCAGCACCGACATTCAATGTGATCATGGCTGATCATCCCCAATCTGTACCCCGTTCCTGCCTTCTCCCCATATCCCCTGACTCCGCCACCTTTAAGAGCCCTATCAAACTCTCTCTTGAAAGTATCCAGAGAACTGGCCTCCACCGCCCTCTGAGGCAGAGAATTCCACACACTCTCTGTGAGAAAAAGTGTTTCCTCGTCTCTGTTCTAAATGACTTACCCCTTATTCTTACACTGTGGCCCCTGATTCTGGACTCCCCCAACATCGGGAACATATTTCCTGCCTCTAGTGTGTCCACAAATTTATACTTTGTGCACGGGGAACAAAGCCAACAACATGGACAACAACAAGATTCTAGACTTGGAACTAAGTCTAACCATGTGCCTGTTTCATTGTTTCTTAAACGTTGTAATAGTCCCTGCCTCAACTACCTCCTCCGGCAGCTTGTTCCATACACCCACCACACCTTGTGTGAGAATGTTATCCCTAAGTCTATCCTGATATTCTTTCCCAAGAACGTCAGGAAATAAACATTTCCTTTCTGCCCTGGCCATCTCCATGACATGCAGCAGAACACCCTGCCATTCATTCCTGACATGAGAATGTTTTCTGGTTGTCGTTCCACAGAAGTTTAAAGCAGGGAAGCCAAACATGAACCCAACAGGGTGGATACAGACCCTTTGTCCCAACGAGTCCGCGCCGACCAGCGATCACGTTGTACACTCGCACTATCCTACTTCTTCTTAGGCCCTGTCTCCAGGGTTGGGGGACGCCAGTGCGTGACTTTGTTTAACGTGGGGAGACTGGTGCACAGACAGCCACCACACGGTCCTTGACAGATCTGGGTCAGGATCCAGTGGCACGGAGTCCAAGACGACCGGAGACCCTTTCCTGCTGCAGCCTTCATCCGCCTTCCCAGCCGTTGTGACGCTCCACTAAGGTCAGCCATCGTCCTCCGCCTGTTCCACCGTTGAGGTCTTGGTTGGATTGCACTTTGTCAGAGACCTCCCCCTCGACCTTACCGCCATGGGTGGCTCTACCAGGAGCATAGCTCCAGACGGCATCGCTCTCAGGATCCCAGGACCACACAAGCTTCTCCACCACGACAAGGTGACAATCCACAGAGAAGCCTATCCTACACGCAAGGGACAATTTACAGAAACCAATTAACCTACAAGCCTGTTTAAGAAAGAACTGCAGATGCTGGAAAATCGAAGGTAGACAAAAATGCTGGAGAAACTCAGCGGGTGAGGCAGCATCTATGCAGCGGGTGAGGCAGCATCTATGGAGGAAATAGGCAACGTTTCTGGTCGAGACCCTTCAACCTACAAGCCTGGACCTCTTTGGAGTGCAGGAGAAAACCGGAGCACCCAGAGAAAACTCACGGGGAGAACGCACAAACTCTGTACAGACGGCACCCATAGTCAGGATCAAACCCGTTTCTCTGGCGCTGTGAGGCAGCAATGCAACCATTCTGCCACCATACACGATACTTACCTCATCTATGAACTATCGACTTTGGTTGCACCAAGGACTACAGGTTTTTATTTGCACTATATTGGTGTTTTTTTTGTCTCTTCCTTCGGGGGAATGCCACTCTACTTGTCGTATCCCCCTTCTCTGCCTCCATCTATGCTGAGGCCTAACGGCGGAGCTGGTGGCCTCCAACTGCGGCCGACCTTGAGGCTGCGGATGGAGAGCCAGCCAGGACTTACCAACGCGAGGCTGGCCAAATTCGGAGCTGTGGCGGCGTTCCAGCATTCCGGCGTTCCGGTGGCGGCGGCCCGACTCGGGGCTGAGGCGGCGTTCCGGTGGCTGAGGTGGCATTCCGGCGGCGGCGACCTGAATCCGGGGCTCGGCCGCGGGCCCAGTGGACGACATTATCGGGAGCTTGCAGGTCACAGGCTGGTGACCTGTTTTTACGGAGCTCCCGCAACTACAGCTACGTCCACTGGACTGGAGGGCGGCATCTTCGGCAGCTTCAACCACCTCGGGCCGCGGAGCTTGAACCGGCCCGCTCGCGGAGCTCGGTTAAGACGCGGGACTGACTTACCATCGCCCGGTGGGGTAACAACATCGGAGGCCTGGATCGCCTCAGCGCAGAGGGAGAATAGGAGGGAAGAGACAGAGACATTAAGACTTTTGCCTCCATCACAGTGAGGAGGTGCCTGGTGAACTCACTGTGGTGGATGTTAATTTGTGTTTATTGTGTGTTTTGTTATTTATTATGACTGCAGGCAATGAAATTTCGTTCAGATCGAAAGGCCTGAATGACAAATAAAGTAATCTAATCTAAAGTTATTAATTTATTGACATTCAGTTTATGATATATTATATATGTGCATTGTGCTTACAGGACTCTCATTGTTCCATTGTCAGTACGTTTGGCAACTAAACACTCTTGACACTTTCTTGACTCTCGACTGGCGGGGGGGAGGATCTGGACACGAAATGTCACCTATCCATGTCCGCCAGTGACAGACACAAAATGCTGGAGTAACTCAGTGGGTCAGGCAGCATCTATGGAGAAGAGGAATAAGTGACGTTTCGGGTCGAGACTCTTCTTCAGACTGAGAGAGAGTCAGGGGAGAGGGAAACGCGAGATATAGACGGCACAAATGGATGAAAGATATGCAAAAAGCAACGATGATCAAGGAAAGTTGGAGCCCACAATGATCCGTTGTTGGCTGTGGGCTAGGTGATAATGATGCAAAGGTTACTTGAAGTTAGAGAAATCAAACATCATACTGCTGGCATGAGCTGCCCAAGCGAAATATAAGAGGGTGTCCCTTCATTTAGTGTTTGTCCTCACTCTGACAGAGGAGGAGGCCCAGGTAGATGCTGCCTGACCCGTTGAGTTACTCCAGCGTTTTGTGTTTTTTTTGCTCTTGACTCAACTACCTGTTTTTGAACTTTTTAAAAATCTTTCTCCTTCAAACATGAAAGTGATTTTGCGTGCATCTTGATTCTGCACATGAGTTGGTTTCTGGATTGCATCTTTTACATGAACTCACGCCCCCGAGATGGTCCCACGGCCTTCCAACACCAGGAGCGCGACAGGGAGAGAATGGCAAATAGTCAGGTTGTCAAACTGTAATTGTTGATGGGTTGATGAGGTAAAGCAGTGGTGCCTGCTGTACGTACGCCTGGCGACACACACAATTATAGAGAATTTAAAATTGTTTCAATTAGTTTGTGCTATGATGCTGATAATTAAATCTGGTCTTGTTGGTCCCTTACTAATCAGTAGAATCCAAAAGCACAGCGAATATCTAAACAGGAACTCAGCCATTTCTTAGTTCAAAACTTAATGATTGAAAATGTATACTTTAATGCTTCCTTATGCTTCAATGTACAGGTGTCAGGGGTTCTGACCAAAGATCTTACAGCAAAGTTTGGTTCTGACGAGAAACATAGAAAATAGGTGCAGGAGTAGGCCATTCAGGCCTTCGAGCCTGCACTGCCATTCAATATGATCATGGCTGATCATCCAACTCAGTATCCTGTACCTGCCTTCTCTCCATACCCCCTGATCCCTTTAGCCACAAGGGCCACATCTAACTCCCTCTTAAATATAGCCAATGAACTGGCCTCAACTACCTTCTGTGGCAGAGAATTCCAGAGATTCACCACTCTCTGTGTGAAAAATGTTTTCCTCAGAAGGCAGGAGAATGGGGTTGAGAGGGAGGGATAGATCAGCCATGATCGAATGGTGGAGCCAACTTGATGGGCCGAATGTATCTGAGAGGGAGGCACAGAGGTGCAGCTGGTAGAGCTGTCACCTCATCACACCGGAGACCCAGATTAAATGCTGACATTGAATGCTGTCTGTGTGGAGTTTGCACGTTCTCCCTGTGACGGCGTGGGTTTCCTCCAGGTGCTCCGGTTTCCTCCCACATCCCAAAAAAACATGGAGGCTAATTGGCCCTCTGGAAATTGACCCAAATGAGTAGGGATAACGTAGAACTAGTTTGAACGGGTGGTCGATGGTGTGGAGTCGGTGGGCCAAAGGCCTATTCTCGTGCTGTATCTCTAAAGCTCTTAGAGTTTAGAACAATGAAAGGCCTAGATAGAGTGGATGTGGAAAAGATGTTTCCACTGGTGGGAGAGTCTAGGACCAGAGGGTCACTGCCTCAGAATTAAAGGGCGCTCTTTTAGAAAGGAGGTGAGGAGGAACTTCTTTAGTCAGAGGGTAGTTAATCTGTGGAACTCATTGCCACAGAGGGCTGTGGAGGCCAAGTCAGTGGATATTTTTAAGGCAATTCTTGATTAGAACGGGTGTCAAGGGTTATGGGGAGAAGGCAGGAGAATGGGATTAGGAGGCAGAGATCAGCCATGATTGAATGGCGGAGTAGACTCGATGGGCCGAATGGCCTAATTCTACTCCTATAACTTGTGAACTTGCGTGTGCAGGAATTTAAAGGTGGTGCAACGGTAGAGTTGCTGCCTTACAGCGCCTGAGACCCCGGTTCGATCCTGACTCCGGGCACTATCTGTGTGGATGAAAGGTAAAATAACGAGCGTGCAGAACGAATTTCAGACCTTATTCTTTAGTTCCAATTCCAAATAGTTCTGGATGCACTTGTCGTGATATGTGGATGTCGCTTTGAGATGGTGATGATGATATTCGTGGGAAGTAAATGTTCTCATGCACTGCATCTGGTATTTCCTCATCAGATGGAAAATACACTTACTGCACCGACTGGGACTAGGAAACCTGAACGTAAACCTCTGGAGACTTTGCGCCCCACCAAAGGTTTCCGTGCGGTTCCCGGAGGTTGCAGGTGGTTGCTGGAGGTTGCAGGTAGTGGAAGCAGGTAGGGAGACTGACAAAAACCTCCGGGAACTGCACGGAAACCTTGGGTGGGGCGCAAAGTCTCCAGAGGTTTCCGTTCAGGTTTCCTAAGTGGGACAGGGGCATGAAAGGGGCTCCGACTCCGGTTTTCTTGAGGTTTGCTCCTGGAGCCTTTTCCATGACTGGATATGGCCACAAGGCAGTGGAGGTTTTAAATCAGAGTTTTCCCTCTCCTAGATGGACTGCTTTCCCAGGCTGACGAGTCCCATCTGCCCGAGACTGGTGGGGGCGGGAGCGTCTACCTTCCCGTGCAGGTCTATAGCAGCTGCCCACTGCCCACTCAGTATCGTACACCCTGCATGTAGGCCAGTTGCCTTGGAAAAGATGGATTAGTTCAAATTGGTCTGAACTTCTAGGGCCATGTCCCCTGGGAACTAAAGTAAAATGGTTTGACATGTCACCTCATGAGTGGCATTTGCAAATTTGTGTCACTTAATTCACTTGATCTGTTGTACAAAAATAGGGTTAGATTAATAACAACTTGTTTTGCTCACAGTCTGTTGGACAGACTCGCAAGGACGTTGCCTGCAATGGAGGGCTTGAGTTACAAGGGGAGGTTGGATAGACAAGGTCATATTTTCCCTGTAGCATATGTGGCTGAGAGATGATATATGGTATATAAACTATGTAGGGAGGAACTGCAGGTGCTGGTTTAGACCAGCAGAAAGACACAAAATGCTGGAGTAACTCAGCGGGACAGGCAGCATCTCTGGAGAGAAGGAATAGGCGACGTTCCGGGTCGAGACCCTTCTTCAGACATTTAAGGGCCTGTCCCACCAGTACGCGACTGCATGCGGCGAGCGCGACCAAACCAGAAGCGGGGGCCGCGCGGAGGTCGAGTGAGTGACATGAAGTTCGAGCGAAATCCGCGGGACGTTCGCGCGTGACGTACGGCGTCGAGGTGGCTACGGGCCGGCAGGCCATTGCCGCGCGGAATTTTTGATCAGTGTCAGTTTCCCGGAGCCCCGCGCGATGTCGGGACCAGCTCCGCACAACTCCATACGGCTCCGGCGATCGAAGTGGGACCGGCCCCGCGAGGCCGTACGGCTCAAGCGACCACGTTAGGTCGCGCTTGCCGCATGGAGTCGCATGCTCGTGTGACCGGCCCTTTAAGGGTGTCTAAAACTAGAGGGCATCATTTTAAAGTGAGCGGGGATAAGATAAAAGCGGTTTGAAGGGTGAATTTTTTGATGTAGGGTTAGTTTAGTTTCTTATTGTCACGTGTACCGAGGTACAGTGAAAAGCTTTTGTGTTCCATAATATAGGGAGAGATTGGACAGGCTAGGGCTTCATTCCTAAGAGTGCAGGAAACCAAGGGGCAATTTTATAGCTGTGTATAAAACCGCAAGGGGATTGGATAGGATGAAAGCACAGCAGTCTTTTGCCCAGAGCAGGGGGATCAATAACCAGAGGTTTAAGGTGAAAGGGCAAAATTAAAAATAGACAATAGGTGTAGGAGTAGGCCATTTGGCCCTTCGAGCTAGCACCGCTATTCAAGGTGATCATGGCTGATCATCATCAATCAGTACCCCGTTCCTGCCTTCTCCCCATATCCCCCGACTCCGCTATTTTTAAGAGCCCTATCTAGCTCTCTCTCGAAAGCATCCAGATAACCTGCCTCCAGAGGCAGAGAATTCCACAAACAGAATTCCACAAATAGAAAACGTTTCCACCCAGAGGGGGGTGGATATAGGGAAATGAACTGCCAGAGGAGGAAGTTGAGGTAGGTACTATAACCACATTTAAAAGACACTTGGGCAGGTACATGGATGGGAAAGGATTAGTGGGATCAAAGTTAAAGTTAAAGTCAAATGTATTTGTCTCATGCACCCGAAGGTGCAGTGAATGAATTTGGGTCAGATGGGGAGATTGCAGTAGATAAGACTGTTCGGTGAATGTTTGTAACTTTGTTGGTGCCACAGTGTGGTGACACTTGTGACTGCCGAGGTCAGGTCTGCTGAATGATTTTACTGGGTTGTATGGAAAATAAAACATTTCACTGTTCCTAGGTACATGTGGCAATAAAGTGTCATTGAATCATTAAAATATGGCAAATGGGACTAGGATAGATGGGGCATCCCGGTCAGCGTGGTCTATTGGGCCTAAGGGCCTGTTTTCATGCTTAGTTCATATTAGTTCAGAGATGCAGTGCGGTAACAGGCCCTACGGCCCTGTACAAACCTGTACGACTTTGGAGTGTGGGAGGAAACCGAAGATCTCGGAGAAAGCCCACGCAGATCACGGGTAGAACGTGCAAACTCCGTACAGACAGCACCCGTAGTCGGGATCGAACCCGGGTCTGTGGCACTGTAAGGAGGCAACTCTACCACTGCGCCACCGTGCCATCCCAAGTGTATGATATATGACTATGGCTCGAAATAGAAAAATGGAATAGGTCACAATGCCTTGGTTTTCTCCGAGATCTTCGGTTTCCTCCCACACTCCAAAGACGTGCAGGTTTGTAGGTTAATTGGCTTTGTAAATGTTTTTTTTTTAAATTGTCCCTGGTGGGTGTAGGATGGTGTGAATGTGCGGGGATCGCTGGTCGGCGCGGACCCGGTGGGCCGAAGGGCCTCTTTCCGTGCTGTATCTCTAAAACTAAAAACTAAAACAAATATGGTCTATTAGCAATGAACATGAAACTTGAAAAGCAACCCTCAATGCTTAACACACCCGGTACGGCTGTAACGAGAGATTAAAGTGGATCACTCTCTCTCACAAGCCAGTGGACACACAGTTAACGATACTGTTGACAGGTCACCTGCAGTACATGCATGGCTGCATGGACACACTGACAGAGGCCCAACAGGAAGAAGCAGAAGGCAAGAATTTGCTTTGAACAGCAATCCCTTCTGTTTCTTTCATCTCTCTCTCGCTCTCTCTCTCTCCTCCTCCTCCACTCCCTCCCACTCCCTCCCTCTCCCTCCCTCCCTCCCACTCCCTCCCTCTCCCTCCCTCCCTCCCTCTCTCTCTCCCTCTCTCTCTCTCTTTTTCTCCTTGCAGTATTTCTGTGCGAGTTCTGGGGTTATTTGTCATCCAGCTGTCACGGTTACTAAAACACAATGATCACTCGATTTACCATTTCCAAAACTCCCACTCCCGCTGTGATTCGTTATTTGAGTGGGTCTCGGAGCCGTTGGGCATTAACACTCACAGCTGAAGCAGGCCGGGCGGCTTGTTTAATGATGGTTCTCCCACTAGTTGTAGCAGTCCCATCACATTTTTCACTTGTCTCCCCCACCGCAAGGGATTCTCTCCTCCCTGGTTTACACGGTGGCACGGCGGCAGAGTTGCTGCCTCACAGCGCCAGAGACCCGTGTTCTATCCTGACTACAAGTGCTGTCTGTACAGAGTTTAAACGCTAGTCCCTTTGACCACGTGGGTTTTCTCCGGGCGCTCCGGTTTCCCCCAACATTCCAAAGTCGTACAGGTTTTTGTAGTTTAACTGGCTTCAGGTAAAATTGGAAATTGTCCCAGGAGTGTAGAATAGGGGCAATCACCGGCCGGCACAGGCTCGGTCGGCCTAAAGGGCCTGTTTCCACGCTGTATCTCTAAAGTCTAAAAGAAAAGTCTAAAAAAAGTGCTGGAGTAACTCAGCGGGTCAGGCAGCATCCCTGGAGCACATAATGGGCAACGTTTCTGGTCAGGCCTCAAGAGGTTTTTTAAGGATGCTGCTTGTCCCACTGATTTACTCCAATACCAGCGATCCCCGCACACTCACACTATTCTACACACACCAGGGGGACAATTTACAATTTACAATTTTACCGAAACCAATTAACCTACAAACCTGTACGTCTTTGGAGTGTGGGAGGAAACTGGAGCACCCGGAGAAAACCCACGAGGTCACGGGGAGAACGTACAAACGCCGTACAGACAGCGCCCGTAGCCAGGATCCAACCCGGGTCTCTGGCGCTGCAAGGCAGCATCTCTACCGCTGCACCACCGTGCCGAGATTGTTCTCCTTCCTATAGTCGGTCACCTTTTGTAATTTATGCATGGCATCAGCTAACGTCTCCTTGCCAATAGACATGAATTCCATTCACTTTTCGCAGCCTTGCACATTGAGTGATGAGGTTCACCTACATACCTCAACTCAATACTCCATCTAGTGGCAAGCTGTCAGTACTACAGACCCAAGATTGGCACAAAGTTAAGCCCCTGTCCCACTTAGGCGATTTTGGCCGCGACTACAGGCGACTAGGCTGTCGCCACATGGTCACGAGGTGACGCCTGTATGGTTGTGAGTTATTCTCCTCAAGTCGTCTAAAGAGTCGTAACATTTTTCTGGTCGCCGCTGGATTTTGAAATGTTCAAAACATTCCAGCGACTGTGGGCTTGACGTAGTTTGGCTTCTCCTGTCGTAGGTGGTGTCGTAGGTTGTTGCCAGGATGACGCAGGTTGTCGCCGGGTGACGTTGGTTGTCGCCGGGTGCTGATCGGTGAATTCCATTGGCGGCTGCCTGCGTCAACCTACGTCAACCGGCGACGGGTACTGGCGACTGAATTGTCTTCACTTGTCGCTGACAGGGTCGTTGTTTGTCGTTTGGTTGCTTGTCGGTGGACATTGGTTGACTTTGGTTGTCGTAGTTTGTTGCCTGCGTGGTCGTAGGTTGTCGTTTGTGTGGTCGTAGGTGGGCGTCCTAATGGGTCGCTGGTTGTCGGTAGCTTGCCGTAGCTTGACGTCGACTAGGTGGGAGGTTGTCAAAGACATTGTCGTAGGGGGATCCAGTCAGTCACCGCTTTTTCGGTGACCTGTTACGACTGTGACAGTCGGCGGCAGTCGCCAAAAAAATCACCTAAGTGGGACAGATCCTTAAGACACAAAATGCTGGAGTAACTCAGTGGGACAAGCAGCATCTCTAGAGAGAAGGAACAGGTGATGTTTTGGGTCGAGATCCATCTGGCTTTGGTTATAATTTGGAAATTATTCCCTAGTTAAGATGGCGGCGCCTCGCGGTAGCGGCCTCTGCAGTCCATCTGTCTTTTTTTAATTTTTGTCCTGTTGAGTGTATAGTTTGGTTGTAATTTATATATTGTACATGTGGGGGGTGGTGTGGGAGGATTGGGCTTGGGTGAAACTTTTAAATCCCTGTAAGGGGAACCCGACCTTTTCCCTGTCGGGTCTCCGTTGTCATTGGGGCCTAGCACCGTGGAGCAGCCTCCAACCGGAACGACCTGGGGGCTCCAGTCGCGGAGCCTGCGGACTCACCATCATGGAGCTGGCCGGCTTCGGAGCGTGGAGCGCTGTGGTGGCGCGCGGCTGTGACTTGACTTTGGAGCTTCGGAGGCTCCGGCCGCAGGCCCGGTGGACAGGAACAACGGGAGTTCGCAGGTCCCTGGTGGGAGACCGTTTTTTGGAGCTCCCGCAACGGCAACTTCTCCCACCCGTATTGCGGGGTTGAAAACGACCCAGAGCGGGGCCTTACATCGCCCGGCGCGGCTTTAACGGCCGCGGGACATACCATCACCCGTCGGGGACTCCAACATCAAGACCCGGAGCGGGGCCTTACATCGCCCAGCGTGGCCTTAACGGCCGCGGAACGTGCCATCGCCCGCCGGTGGCTTTAACTTCGGGAGAAGAATGGAAAACAGGGGAGAGACAATGACTTTGCCTTCCATCACAGTGAGGAGGAGATTCACTGTGATGGAAGTTTGTGTAAACTGTGTCTTGGTTTTTTTTCTTGTTGTATGACTGCAGAAACCAAATTTCGTTTGAACTTCATTTGAGGTTCAAATGACAATAAACGGTATTGTATTGTGTGTGCAGGATCGTGTTAGTGTGCTGGGATCACTGGTCGGCGCAGACACGGTGGGCCGAAGGGCCTGTTTCTGCGCTGTATCTCTCCAAACTCTAGACTCTAAGGTGCTGCCTCGCCTGCTGAGCAAAGAATCTGTTTCTTAAGTCCTGCTTTCATTGAAGAATCCAGAAAGAATCTCATCCAGAAAATGAGTGCAACCGCCAGTACCGATATTCTCGAATGTACAAAAATTATATTCTCGAATGTACAAAACCAGCGATAAAAGAGTGAGCATTGCACTCATTTGAAAAAGGAAAAGACACATTAATATTTCTGACCTGACAAAGCATCCATACTCACATGCATTCCTTTATAAATGTGAACTTCATTGCGACTCTGTGGAGAACCCATTTTGGTGGCAAGATATGTCTAATTAAAAATTCATATTTGAAGGCTTGAATTATACATGGTCCATCATTTGAAAAACAGTGTTGACTTTTTCATTCCCCTTCAGCACTCCAGAAAGCTGTGAATTGTCATAGAAACAAAGTGCATATCGTGTATATCAACTTTTGCACTGAAGAATAATTCAAATAAAACATTTATAACCTGACTTGAGCAAACATATTTGGCACGGTGGCGCAGCTGATAGAGCTGTTGCCTCACAGCACCACAGACCCAGGTTTGATCCTGACCTCAGGTGCTGTCTGTGTGGAGTATTACACGTTCTCCCTGTGACCACGTGGGTTTTCTCCGGGTGCTCCGGTTTCCTCCCACATCCCAAAGACATGCGGGTTTGTAGGTCAATTGGCTGCTGTAAATGGCCCCTAGTTTTGTAGGGAGTGTATAGGCAAGTAGTGCCAGTCTGAAGAGATATGCCCTTAGTGATGAATGATCGATGTAAACCAAAGGGCCTGTTTCTATGCTTGCATCTCTAAACTAAATTAAACTAAGTCAGAATGGTAAGATGTTATTAAAACGATAAGAGGGGAGGTAATGGACACAATATCTCCAATCTCCTTATGTACAGCGTGGGCGGAACAATGGCGCAGCGGTAGAGTTGCTGCCTTACAGCGCCAGAGACGCGGGATCGATCCCGACTGCGGGTGCTGTCTGTACGGATTCTGTACGTTCTCCCCGTGACCGCGTGGGATTTCCCCGACTGCTCCGGTTTCCTCCCACACTCCATAAATCGTACAAGTTTGTATGTTAATTGGCTTGGTAGCACTGTAAATTGTTCTTAGTGTATGTATGATAGTGACAGTGTACAGGATGCGCTGGTCGGCACAGACACAGTGGGCTGAAAGGCCTGTTTCCAAACAGTATCTCTAAACTAAACTAAACTGATGTGAACAGTGGGACTAAAGGGCCTGTCCCACCAGCATGCGATTGCATGCGTCTAGCGCGACCAAACGTGGTGGCTTGAGGCGTACGGCCTCGCGGGACCGGTCCCACTTCCAACCGCGGAGGCGTCTGGAGTTGTGCGGGGCTGGTCCCGGCATCATACTCACCAATCAGCTGGGCAGGAGGCGGGCCGACTGAATTTGGACGTCGCACGGCGTTGGGCGGTTACGTCATCACGCAACGGCACACCGGGCGGTGACGTCATCGCGCAACGCCATGCGCTAGGCGTACACCGTCAAGACGCTGCGTACGTCATCAGGACGCTGCGCACGCCCGTCGAGGCGCTGCGTATGGCGTCAATGCGGCTGCGGGCCGGCAGGCCGTTGCCGCGTGGGATTTATGGACAGTGTTAGTTTTTCAGAGCCCCGCACGATGTCGGGATCAGCTCCGCACAACTCCATACGGCTCCGGCGATCGAAGTGGGACCGGTCCCGTGAGGCCGTACGGCTCAAGCGACCACGTTAGGTCGCGCTTGCCACATGCAATCGCATGCTCGTGGGACAGGCCCTTAAAGGAGCAGATAATCTCATTGTTGCAACCTTGTTTATAACAGGAGAGGGCAACCTGTTAACAACGGCTCATTCAATTTACGATACGATAGAACTTTATTCATCACAGGAGGGGAATTGATCTGCCAACAGCCAACATAAAAACACAATATACTTGAAACATGAAATTAAAGTGACGAGTGGAAAAACATTGAGGATGTGCAAAGATTGGGGAGGGTGTGTGGGGGGGAGGGAGAGTCAGTCTACCCCATGACAGAAGGGGGAGGAGTTGTACAGTTTGATAGCCACAGGAAAGAAGGATCTCCTGTGGCGTTCTGTGCTGCATCTTGGTGGAACCAGTCTGTTGCTGAAGGTGCTCCTCAGGTTGACCAGTGTGTCATGGATGGGGTTTGTCCAGGATACAGGGCATTATTAACACAAGGATGGGGAAGATTTTAGGAAACAATCATTTATGGAAAGAAAATCAACAATCATTTGGGCAAGTTACAGCATTCCTGCAAATTTTGGGGAGAGGTTCATTGAATTATGTGAATGTTTTCCGTGGAGTATAGAAGGTATTTTCTAGATTTTCTAGAGGATCGAACAGCTTCTTCCCAACAATCATCTCACCCTTGAACCTGACACAACACTAACTTCACCGATGAACTTTATTTTAGTTTAGGAAGGAACTACAGATGCTGGTTTCAACCGAAGATAGACGCAAAAAGCTGGAGTAACTAAGCAGGACAGGCAACAGACAATAGACAATAGGTACAGGAGTAGGCCATTCGGCCCCTCGAGCCAGCATCGCCATTCATTGTGATCATGACTGATCATACACAATCAGTACCCCGTTCTTGCTTCCTCCCCAAATCCCCTGACTCCGCTATCTTTAAGAGCTCTGTCTAGCTCTCTCTTGAAAGTATCCAGAGAACCAGCTTCCGTCGCCCTCTGAGGCAGAGAATTCCACAACTCTCTGTGTGAAAAAGTTTCTCCTCATCTCCGTTCTAAATGGCTTACCCCTTATTCTTAAACTGTGGACTTAAGCAGCATCTCTGGAGAGAAGGAATGGGCCAAGACCCTTCTTCTTGACACAAATCGTCACCCGTTCCTTCTCTCCAGAGATGTTGCCTGTCCTGCTGAGTTACTCTAGCTTTTTTGTGCCTATCTTTAGTTTAGTTTAGAGATACAGCTTTACCTTCTTCCCGGTGGCAGGAGTGCCAGGGTGACATGGGTCACTACACACAGTTCTGTTGTGCTGCTTCAAGCAAGAATTTAATTGCTTCTATCTAGGACACATGACATTAAAACACTCTTAACTCTTGATTCTTGAGAATCAAATGGATCTTTCATGTTGGACCATTTGAGTCGTCCATGAATTTGATCTATCATTTGTTAGCATGGTTGAAATCGGAATATTAACAATCATTATAATGTTTATATCAGTGTTCTTAAGAGTGTATCTTAACAGGAGGGAGAGATAGATCGGCCATGATTGTATGGCAGAGTACACTTGATGGGCCGAATGGCCTAATTCTGCTCCTATCACTTATGATCCTATGAACCTATTATCTTGTACAAGACGGTGATTGGTAATAAGCCAATTAAAAACAATTTTTAAATGTGATTACCACCAAATTAAGATGGAGGATGTGACTTGTGGTAAATATCTGTCATTTCTGATGTTCGTAGAACCATGACATTCTCATTACTCCTTAAAAGCTTAAAATATTGTTCTTCTATTTTTAGGATAAACGTTTTCAAATTAGTTGTGAGAAATGGAACAATGAATGAATCCAGGTTTAAAAAAACAATGAAACAGGTACATGGATAGGACAGGTTTAGAGGGATATGGGGCAGACACGGGCAGGTGGGACTGGTGTAGCTGGGACATGTTGGTCGGTGTGGGCAAGTTGGGTCGAAGGGCCTGTTTCCACACTGTATGATTCTATGACTGTCTATGACTCTATAGAGACATAGACTCATAGAGTGATACAATGTGGAAACAGGCCCTTCAGCCCAACTCCTCCGGCAGCTTGTTCCATACTGCCACCTGGGAAAAGGGGAAGTACAACGGGATCTGGGGGTCCTTGTACATCAGTCTATGAAAGTAAGCATGCAGGTACAGCAGGCAGTGAAGAAAGCGAATGGCATGTTGGCCTTTATAACAAGAGGAATCAAATATAGGAGCAAAGAGGTCCTTCTGCGGTTGTACAGAGCCCTAGTGAGACCACACCTGGAGTATTGTGTACAGTTTTGGTCCCCTAATTTGAGGAAGGACATTCTTGCTATTGAGGGAGTGCAGCGTAGGTTTACAAGGTTAATTCCCAGGATGGCGGGACTGTCATATGCTGAGAGAATGGAGCAGCTGGGCTTGTACACTCTGGAGTTTAGAAGGATGAGAGGGTATCTCATTGAAACATATAGGATTGTTAAGGGTTTGGACACGCTAGAGGTAGGAAACATGTTCCTGATGTTGGGGGAGTCCAGAACTAGGGGCCACAGTTTAAGAATAAGGAGTAAGCCATTTAGAACGGAGACGAGGAAACACTTTTTCTCACAGAGAGTGGTGAGTCTGTGGAATTCTCTGCCTCAGAGGGCGGTGGAGGCGGGTTCTCTGGATGCTTTCAAGAGAGAGCTAGATAGGGCTCTTAAAAATAGCGGAGTCAGGGGATATGGGGAGAAGGCAGGAATGGGGTACTGATTGGGGATGATCAGCCATGATTACATTGAATGGCGGTGCTGGCTCTAAGGTCTACTCCTGCACCTATTGTCTATTGTCTATTGTCTATTGTCTATTGTCACCCTTTCTGTGAAAATGTTACCTCTCAGATTCCTATTAAATCTTTCCCCCCTCACCTTAAACCTAAGTCCTCGAATCACCTATTCTGGGCAAGTGACTCTGTGCATCTACCCGATTTACTCCTCTTAAGATCTATGAATGATATTTTATTGTACCATGTACAATTGTACCGTACATATTTTAAATGTTCAGAATACATCATATTCGTGACTTCTGTCAATGGGTTGAAAGTTTCTAGTTTTACAAGTTCATTCGAAGGTGATTTTATACACATGCCCCAGTGCATGCCCTGAATTGATGCCAGTGGAACAATAAAATAAATAGTTTGTTCAGACATCCTTTTTTTTAATCGTATTATCTGTGCTTGACGTACCATGGTCCTGATCGAGCAACTGCAGTTACTTTTTTCTTCAAACACACTTTTCAATTGATATTTGATGTGCAATACAAACTTGAAAACTTATTGACAAGTTATTTTTATACACCTCAACAAATAAATCAAACAACAGGCTTCATGTGGGTAAATATTACTTTCCCACCTGTCGCCAGCCAAAGCCTCTTGTATCCTTTTGGAAATTATTACATTTGAGTTGTTTTCTTCTGTTCCCTCATGCCTGTTTAATTTCTTGTACCATAGCGATAAGTGTTCCCAATATGATTTTTATTTTATGCTGTGCGTACAAACCAAAATACATTTGAAGGAGCAAAAACAATAAATGGCAGTGAGAGGGATTTAGTGATGCCTCATACATTGTAGTGCGATTACCTAAAGCATCCTAAAAATAACACTCTCAACCATTCTTCATAGCAGGAGTTACAGTATCTCTCCTCAACCATAGAAGCTATTTTTGTTCTTACTTGTGTCTTCTGATCTTTGTGTGTGTTTATTTGATGTATTTTTCTTGGCACACCATATTTAAGAGATTTAGACAATAGGCAATAGGTGCAGGAGTAGGCCATTCAGCCCTTCGAGCCAGCACCGCCATTAAATGTGATCATGGCTGATCATCCCCAATCAGTACCCCGTTCCTGCCTTCTCCCCATATCCCCTGAATCCGCTATTTTTAAGAGCCCTATCTAGCTCTCTCTTGAAAGCATTTAGTTTAGTATAGGTTAGAGAGACAGCGCGGGAAGAGGCCCTTTGGCCCACCGAGTCCGTGCTGACCAGCGATCCCCGTATGCTATCATTATCCTACGCACACAAGGGACAATTTACAATGATAACAAGCCAATCAGCCTGCAATCCTGCACGTCTTTGGAGTGTGGGAGGAGACCGGAGCACCCGGAGAAAACCCACGCAGGTCACGGGTAGAACGAACAAACACCGTGGTCAGGATCGAACCCGGGTCTATGGCGCTGTAAGGCAGCAACTCTACCGCTGCACCACCGGTAAAGATGGAGAATGGACATTCAGTAGCCACATAAGATACTAAAACTAATTGAGTGTGAATTTCAATCGTGTGGAGACAGCTCTTCAAAAATAAGCATACAAGCCCTTTAAGAATTGAAGAAACCCTAATTGTGCAGTTTTCACCGTGGAATGGTTATTATTGGCCAGACTATGAGCTCTCATGGTTTAAATCTTCACAGCGATGTAAGGAGACAGATTGAGCGGTGAATCTAAATCTTCGTGAAAGCGTGAAGAAATACTAAGCTGAAAATAATCCATCTCCAACAAAAAAACGTGAAACAGATCGGTAAAAAGACTGGGGGGTGGTGACCAAATGTGTTTTCCATAGAATGGTAATCAAATCAATCCTTGAAGTAATATGCTGGACACAGCACATTTGGAAGAAATGAGACTCCTCCTAATAGACAAACAAGACCGATTCTTAATGAGTTGGTCTCCATTTATTGATTTTTTGGAGCCATGTGGTGCAACGGTATTGGAAAGACTAAAAGTTTTGGGTATGGGTGAAAGATGATTTAGAATATAAAAAATCATCTCCTTGTGGCAATTGGACAAAATACTTTTTTCTTTTTTTTTTTTTCATCACTTATTTATTTTCCTCGCTACTTTTTTCTGCTTCTTACTCACGCACACTAGTCTATCTTTCCTTCTTTATCACTTCTTTTTCTTTTTTCTTTTCTTTAAAAAAAAAAAAAAATGGAAGCTGTACAGAGAATATAATATGTTAACATCATTTTGGGAACCTGTAAAAAGGTATTGTATTGTACTTACTTCTAATAAAGAAAAAAAATAAATAAATCCTTGAACATCTCATTTGTAAAAAAGTTGTGACCACTGCCCAGTCCATCACCGGCTTTGACCTCCCCACCATCGAAGGGATTTATCGAAGTCACTGCCTCAAAAAGGCAGCCAACATCATCAAAGACCGCACACTTATTTCACCATTGCCATCGGGAAGAAGGTACAGGAGCCTGAAAACTGTAACGTCCAGGTTCAGGAATAGCTGCTTCCCTATAGCCATCAGGCTATTAAACACGACAACAAACAAGCTCTGAACTGCTACAGACTATTATTATTATTGCACTATATTTGTTATTTATTGAGTACTAGACGAAGTGCAGACCTGTTGGGTCTGCTCCCCCATCGCAGCCGTTGCCTACCCGTAGCCCCCACGGGAGACGTGGTCCTCCAACTCAAGCCGTACCCGAACATAAGATTCCAGCACTCAGCAGTGCAGCTGTTTTTAAATGGCGTCTTTGAGGCGAGAGGCGGGCGCCAGCAGCCGTTATGGTCGCTGGCCAGCAGGAGGCAACAAAATTAGTGAGTGGAGGGGGGGGGTGGGGGAGAAGGATTTTATTAAAAATGTATACATAAACATGACAAAATTTAATCAGGAGTGGATACTTGGAATGAAAAGTGAAATCTCTGCCGAAATGGAAAAAATCTGGGCGTTTCTGCTTCTGGTGTTGGCGTAGCAACGAATCAAAGGCTGGCACCCACAAGTCAGGCAGAAACACACACACACACACACAGTTTTAATATTATATAGATGTGTGCATTTGTATACAAACAAACGACAATAATACATTAAACTAAACTAAGTGACCTCTGTGAATTGCCACTGGTGTGTAGGTAGTCGATGCCAATGTACCGAGCATCATCCAAGAGCACCCTGCATATTTTCACAGCGGGGCAAGTTTTTTACACAGAGAGTATCGGAGGCCTGGAACAGACTGCCAGGGGTGGTGGCAAGCAAGCAAGTTTATTGATATTTTCTTTCAGCACATTTCAGTAACAAGGCAATTTAAAGTGCTTTACACAAACACACAATACACAATACACAATACAATTTATTTGTCACTTGAACCTTATAGAGGCTCAAATGAAATGTTGTTTCTGCAGTCATACACACATGAAAAAAAGACCCAGGACACAACACAATTTACACAGACATCCATCACAGCGCATCTCCTCCTCGCTGTGATGGAAGGCAAAAAAACTTATCTCTCCCCTGCACTCCCCATTCCCCTCCCGATGGCAGAGTCAAAGCCCCCGGCGGGCGATGGCAATTGTCCCGCGGCTATTAACGCCGCGCCGGGTGATGCAAGGCCACGCTCCGGGTCTTGTTGTTGGAGCCCCCGGCGGGCGCTAGCAAAGTCCCGCAGCCGTTGAAGCCGCGCCGGGCGATGATGTAAGGCCCCGCTCCAGGCACTCTTCGACCCCGCTACTCGGGCGGGTGAAGTCACCGTTGCAGAAGCCCCGAAAAGCGGTCTCCCACCAGGGACCCGCGGGCTCCCGATATTACTGTCTGCCAGACCTGCGGTAAGCCTCCGAATCTCCGGGGGTCGGGTCACAGCAGCGCGCCACCACCGCTCCACCCACTCCGGACTCGCCCAGCTCCGTGATGGTGAGTAGGTCCGCAGCTCCGCGACTGGAGCCCCGGAACGTTCCTGCTGGAGGCCGCTCCACGTTGCAGCCCCAACGACAACGGAGACCCGACAGGGAAAAGGTCGGGTTCTCCGTGCAGGGGAAAGATTTTAAAAGTTTCCCCCCCACACACACACACATACCCCATCAAAAAAATAATAAAAACTACATTAAAACGGGACAAAAAATAACAAAAAGACAAACGGACTGCAGAGGCCGCTGTGACGTGAGTCGCGCCGCCCACCGGTTTAACAAAGCATTAAAGAGCAATCAAATGCAATTAAAAACAGTCATTAAAAATAATAGAGAATTAAAACAAGCTAAAATAGAATAAGACAAGTATAAAAAACAAGAATAATGGTGAATGCAGTGTAAGAAATTAATAATTATTTAATTTAATTCAAGGCTGCGTCAAACAGAAAAGTCTTCAGCCCCGATTTAAAAGAACTGAGAGTTGGAGCGGACCTGCAGTTTTCAGGAAGCTTGTTCCATATAAATGGTGCATAAAAACTCAAAGCTGCTTCTCCATGTTAAATTCTGACTCTGGGGACAGAAAGCAGACCTGTCCCAGACCACCTCGAAGGTGTGGATGGTTCATATTGTAGCAGAAGATCAGAAATGTATTTTGGCCCCGGCCGAGACTATTCGGTGGTTTATAAACTGACGGTAATATTTTTGAAGGTACACAAAAATGCTGGAGAAACTCAGCGGGTGCAGCAGCATCTATGGAGCGAAGGAAATAGGCAACGTTTCGGGACGAAACGTTGCCTATTTCCTTCGCTCCATAGATGCTGCTGCACCCGCTGAGTTTCTCCAGCATTTTTGTGTACCTTCGATTTTCCAGCATCTGCAGTTCCTTCTTAAACACAGTAATATTTTGAAATCAATTCTTCAACAGCCAGTGTAAAGACCTCAAAACTGGAGTTTCTGTGGTCTTAAGGCCCTGTCCCACCTTCCCGAGTTACTCACAAACTCCCCCGAGTTTTCCCATTGATTCGAACTCGGAGAATTGCGGTAATAGCCGTTCGCAGGTACTCGGGGCTATTTTTTTTACGCGTGGACATTTTTCAACATGTTGGAGAAAACGTCCCGACTTACCTGATGCCCCGAGTTCCTACGGCTGGCATTACGAGCCGCCACGAAACATCTACGGGCTCCTACGGACTCGCTACCGACATTACCCGACATTCCCCGAGTTGGAATCAAGGGGAAAACTCGGGAGAGTTCGTGAGTAACTCGGATAAGTGGGACAGAGCCTTCTGGGAGGACGCGAGCAGCGGTGTTCTGAATTAGCTGCAGCTGCCTAATCGATCTTTTAGGAAGACCCTGTGAAGACAGCATTACATTAGTGAAGTCAAGTCAAGACAAGAGAGTTTATTGTCATGTGTCCCTGATAGGACAATGAAATTCTTGCTTTGCTTCAGCACAACAGAACATAGTAGGCATTGACTACAAAACAGATCAGTGTGTCCATATACCATTATACACATTACTGGATAGACTCGGCTTGTACTCGCTAGAATTTAGAAGATTGAGGGGGGATCTTATAGAAACTTACAAAATTCTTAAGGGGTTGGACAGGCTAGATGCAGGAAGATTGTTCCCGATGTTGGGGAAGTCCAGGACAAGGGGTCACAGTTTAAGGATAAGGGGGAAATCCTTTAGGACCGAGATGAGAAAAACATTTTTCACACAGAGAGTGGTGAATCTCTGGAACTATCTGCCACAGAAGGTAGTTGAGGCCAGTTCATTGTCTATATTTAAGAGGGAGTTAGATGTGGCCCTTGTGGCCAAAGTGATCAGGGGGTATGGAGAGAAGGCAGGTACGGGATACTGAGTTGGATGATCAGCCATGATCATATTGAATGGCGGTGCAGGCTCGAAGGGCCGAATGGCCTACTCCTGCACCTATTTTCTATGTTTCTATGTTTCTATACGTAAATACACACATGAATAAATAAACTGATAACATGCAAATAACAGATAATGGGCTATTAATGTTCAGAGTTTTGTTTGAGTTGAGTTTAATAGCCTGATGTTAGTGGGGGAGTAGCTATTCCTGAACCTGGTCGTTGCAGTCTTCAGGCTCCTGTACCTTCTACCTGAAGGTAGCGGGGAGATGAGTGTGTGGCCAGGATGGTGCGGGTCCTTGATGATACTGCCAGCCTTTTTGAGGCAGCGACTGCGATAGATCCCCTCGATGGAAGGGAGGTCTGAGCCGATGATGGACTGGGCGGTGTTTACTACTTTTTGTAGTCAAGTCTACTGAAGATAAATGCAAGTGTACTGGAGGCAAACACAACAGTGGCATTCAAGGGGCTCCCCGATTGGTACTTGCAAGTGCATGGGACAGAGGGACACGGACCAGGCAAAGGCATCATGTTCGGAGTATCGTGTATAGTTTTGTTTCCCTCATCCGAAGACAAATATATTCGCCAGGGAGGAAATGCAAGAAGTATTTCCCTGTCACGTTCTAGATGGGTGGGTACAGATGTGAGTGGAGGGGATTCGATGGGTGGAGTAACTAACAGGGGCTAGAGATGAAAAGAAGAAAAACGTGTGTCAGATAAGGAGTCAAGAGTCAAGATGGGACAATGAAATTCCCACTTGCTGCAGCACAACAGAATATGGCAGAGTACGTAACAGGGGATGAGAAAAACATTTCAATGAAGAACAAGAGGAGTGAAATGTCAAGCCAGAGGGAGGGGGTGGTTGGGAAGGGGGAGGGGGGAGGGGAGAAGGAAGAGAATCAAGCGAGTGGGAGAAATGGGTGCGTGCCTGGAAAACAAATCTAGACATGTAGTCCTTACTTTAGTTTGAAGACTTCTGAAAGAGTTTCATGGGACCCTCGGCAGAGCCAATCCCGGAGGCGTTTCTTTGCGATTCAGAGAATAAATATCACCACAAAGGGCAATGATTCCTCAAACACAAGATCGTATTATCAAAGGGAATTCCTTGAGGAAAGGTCACTTAGTTTACGTAAGATTTCATATATTCTGCCTCCGAGCTAATCAGAATTCTGCACATGGGTGTTTTTAAAAAGTTTCCATTGAGATTTGGACACTGATTATTTGTATATTAAAGGTGCTATTTAAAAGAAAATTATTTGTTGTGTCTTCTGTCATTTTTTGTTGGCTTGATATTTAGTTTTTAGTCTAGTTTAGTTTAGGTTCGAAACATAGAAAATAGGTGCAGGAGTAGGCCATTCAGCCCTTCGAGCCAGCACCGCCATTCAATATGATCATGGCTGATCATCCAAAATCAGTACCCCGTTCCTGCTTTTCCCCCCATATCCCTTGATTCCTTTTGCCTTAAGAGCGAAATCTAACTCTAAACTAAACTTTTTCACCTTTCTCACACAGAGAGTTGTGAGTCTGTGGAATTCTCTGCCCCAGAGGGCGGTGGAGGCAAGTTCTCTGGATACTTTCAAGAGAGAGCTAGATAGGGATTTTAAAGATGGCGGAGTCAGGGGATATGGGGAGAAGGCAGGAACAGGGTACAGATTGGGGATGATCAGCCATGGTCCCATTGAATGGCGGTGCTGGCTTGAAGGGCCGAATGGCCTACTCCTGCACCTATTGTCTATTGTCTGGTGTGTATTGTCTAAACCATTTAGTCCAGTTTAGTTTAAGATACAGCGTGGCCCACCGTGTCCGCACCGACGGCAAGCTTTTCACTGTACCTCGGTACAAGTGACAATAAACTAAACTGATAAACTAACCTCACCACAATCACCCATACATGCATTCTATCCCACGTGTGCAGAATAGCCACAGAACAATGGTTCCTTCTGCCATGTGGCCCAACCTTCCCTTCAAGGAAGCAGCGTTTATGTGAATCAAAATTGTAAGTGCCCCAGTTCAGTTTAGTTTATTGTCACCTGTGCCGAGGTACAGTGAAAAGCTTTTGTTGCGCTGCCAACCAGCCAGAGGAAAGACAGTGCATGATAACGGATGTTTAGTGCAAGGTAAAGCCAGGAAAGTCCGATCAAAGATAGCCCGGTGGTACACAATATGCTGGAGTAACTCAGTGGGAAAGGCAGCATCTCTGGAGAGAAGGAACGGGTGATATTTCGGGTGGAGACCCTTCATCAGACGTAGTTCAGGACTGCTCCCTAGTTGTGGTGGGATGGTTCAGTTACCTGATAACAGCTGGGAAGAAACTGTTCCTGAATCTGAAGGTGTGCGTTTTCACACTTCTGTACCTTTTGCCCGAGAGGGAGAGGGGAGAAGAGGGAGTGTCCAGGGTCTCAGATAATGTCACAACATTCCTTTTCCCTGTGGAGGTCAATGAGTCTGAAGCTTTTCTTTATTTACATGTTTTACAAAATAGATGGAATCTTTCTTAAGCCCATGAAGTTGGCAGCAACTCT
Source organism: Amblyraja radiata (assembly GCF_010909765.2). NCBI lineage: Eukaryota > Metazoa > Chordata > Chondrichthyes > Rajiformes > Rajidae > Amblyraja > Amblyraja radiata. Next base: position 52,354,621 of record NC_045967.1, read on the forward strand.
AATGCCCCTGTCCCACTTAGGAAACCTGAACGGAAACCTCTGGAGACTTTGTGCCCTACCCAAGGTTTCCATGCGGTTCCCGGAGGTTTTTGTCAGTCTCCCTACCTGCTTCCACTACCTGCAACCTCCGGCAACCACCTGCAACCTCCGGGAACCGCACGGATACTTTGGGTGGGGTGCAAAGTCTCCAGAGGTTTCCGTTCAGGTTTCCTAAGTAGGACAGGGGCATTAGGTAGACACAAAATGCTGGAGTAAATCAGCGGGTCAGGCAGCATCTCTGGAGAGAAGGAATGGGTGACGTATCGGGTCGAGGGTCTCAACCCGAAACGTCACCCATCCCTTCTCTCCAGAGATGCTGCCTGACCCGTTGAGTTACTCCAGCATTTTGTGTCCTCCTTCGATTTAAACCAGCAACTGCAGTTCTTTCCTGCAACAACTCTAAGATGATTGGACTACCCCTGCCAATATTTCACTGTGCCTTTACTATTTTGGAAAATTTTCCACACCAGGTTACAAATACAAAATTAACCATTAAAATGCCTGAGCTATAGATCAACAGTTATACTCACAACATTGCTGTCAGAAAGCAGCCAGTAACTGTAGTGATTTATGAACCTGGGTGTCATGGTACACCAGTCATTGAAAGTAGGCATGCAGGTGCAGCAGGCAGTGAAGAAAGCGAATGGTATGTTAGCATTCAAAGCAAAAGGATTTGAGTAGAGGAGCATGGAGATTCTACTGCAGTTGTACAGGGTCTTGGTGAGACCATGCCTGGAGTATTGCGTACAGTTTTGGTCTCCAAATCTGAGGAAAGACATTCTTGCCATAGAGGGAGTACAGAGAAGGTTCACCAGACTGATTCCTGGGATGTCAGGACTTTCATATGAAGAAAGACTGGATAGACTCGGCTTGCACTCGCTAGAATTTAGAAGATTGAGGGGGGATCTTATAGAAACTTACAAGATTCTTAAGGGGTTGGACAGGCTAGATGCAGGAAGATTGTTCCCGATGTTGGGGAAGTCCAGGACAAGGGGGTCACGGTTTAAGGATAAAGGGGAAATCTTTTAGGACCGAGATGAGAAAAACATTTTTCACACAGAGAGTGGTGAATCTCTGGAACTCTCTGCCACAGAAGGTAGTTGAGGCCAGTTCATTGGCTATATGTAAGAGGGAGTTAGATGTGGCCCTTGTGGCTAAAGGGATCAGGGAGTATGGAGAGAAGGCAGGTACAGGATACTGAGTTGGATGATCAGCCATGATCATATTGAATGGTGGTGCAGGCTCGAAGGGCCGAATGGCCTACTCCTGCACCTATTTTCTATGTTTCTATGGTTCTATGAAGATGATACACTGTAATGTCCACAATTCAACCAAATTGTGGAACTTGTGGTTTGTAGGTTAATTGGCTTCTGTAAATTGTTTCCAGTATGTAGGATAGTGCTAGTGTACGGGGTGATCTAAGGTCGATTCAGACTCGTTGCATGCTGTATCTCTAAAGTCTATATCTGCTGCATTATTTATAATAAGTTAGAGAAGAAGAGAATAAGATGTTTTAACTGGTAAGATTTATAATGTATGAAAGTTCTTATTAAGTCATTGTTTTAATTGCTAAGTACTAAATTGCTAAACACTTTTTCTCACAGAGAGTTGTGAGTCTGTGGAATTCTCTGCCTCAGAGGGCAGTGGAGGCCGGTTCTGTGGATACTTTCAAGAGAGAGCTAGATGGGGCTCTTAAAGATAGCGGAGTCAGGGAATATGGGGAGAAGGCAGGAACGGGGTACTGATTGGGGATGATCAGCCATGATCACATTGAATGGCAGTGCTGGCTCGAAGGGCCGAATGGCCTCCTCCTGCACCTATTGTCTATTGTCTATTGTAAAGACATTTAGTTTAGTTTAATTTAGAGGTACAGCGTGGAAGCAGGCCCTTCGGCTCACCGAGTCTACGCTGACCAGAGATCCCCGCACATTAACACAAGCCAACACACACTGTGGACTATATAGTGTACACTTATACCAAGTATACAAAACCAAGCCAATTAACCTACAAACCTGTACGCCTTTGGAGTGTGGGAGGAAACTGAAGATCTCGGGGAAAACCCACGTGGTCATGGAGAGAACGTAAAATCTCAGTACAGACAGCACCCGCAGTCAGGATCGAACCTGAGTCTCCAGCACTGCAAACCCTGTAAGGCAGCAACTCTACCGCTGCACCACCGTGCCACATGTTGGAGAAAAACTCCTCTAACTTGGATTATAGGACTCGCTGCCGGTTACACTGTAATCAGAATGTGGCAGAGCTTAGATTCATGTTCAGGTATTTTATTGTCACGTGTGCCGAGGTACAGTGAAAAGCTTTGTTTTGCATGCCACGTACCCTATTAAATCAGATAATACTATAATAAATACAATCAAGCCAAACTCAAGTACACAATTAGTTCAAGTTCAAGTTCAAGTCCAAGTTCAAGGGAGTTGATTGTCATGTGTCCCTGAAAGGACAATGAAATTCTTGCTTTGGGATCATTTGGGATCATTATAAACTGAAAGGAAACCGGAGCACCCGGAGGAAACCCACGTGGTCACAGGGAGAACGTGCAAACCCTGCGCAGACAGCACTCGTAGTCAGGATTGAACCCGGGTCTCTGGCGCTGTAAGGCAGCAACTCTATCACTGTGCCACCGTGCCGCCCCTGTACTGATTAATGTTAAAATGACTCAGTTGGATAATGGCACTGTTACTATTTTGAGAGTGTAATTCTCTAATTAATGTTAGCCCACGCAGTAAGGACATCACTCTTACCTACAAATAAGGGAACGGAAATTAATATTCTCTTCCCAGTTATTTGTGAATGCCAATATCATACGTCAGCTATTGTGAGGACAGTTGCATTCCCACTAGGAACCCGGATCTGGTTCAACAACGACAAGCCCTGGTTTACAGCAGAAGTCAGACAGCTCCGCCAGTCTAAAGATGAGGCCTACAGGAGCGGGGATGCAGACCTCCACAGGCAGGCCAAGCACAAGCTGAGAAGAGGAATCAGAGCTGCCAAGGAAAGGTACTCTGAGAAGGTGAGGAGCAGGTTCTCAGCTAGTGACTCTTCTTCAGTGTGGAAGGGCTTGCAAGAAATCACCAGCTACAAGAGGAAAACAATCATCAGCTGACCAATGACCTGAATGAGTTCTACTGCAGGTTCGACAAAGAGAAACTTAATCCTGGTACCCGCTCCCCCCTTCCCCAATCACCACTTCACACCCACTTACAGCATGACTCCTGTCTGCAAAGACTGGGCCCTCGTCCACTACCCACCCCCTCCTTGCTGCCCAATATCAGTCTGGCCACTTCTCCATCACCAACAATGGAAATTGAGGAGGTGGTTCAGGAGACAGAAAAGCCGGAATTCTCCAGGACCGGATAATGTTTCCCCCTCTACCCTCAAGCTCTGTGCCGAACAACAGGCATTTTTAACCAGTCACTGCAAACATGTACTGTCCCTGCCCGCTTCAAAGTCTCCACCATTGTCCCTGTACCCAAAATGACAAGGATTACTGGTCTTAATGACTACAGGCCTGTCGCACTGATCTCTGCAGTTATGAAGACCCTTGAAGGACTTGTGCTGGCCACGCTGAAAAATATCACAAACCCCCTGCTGGACCCTCTGCAGTTTGCATACCGGGCCAATAGATCTGTGGATGACGCAGTCAACCTAGGCCTGCACTTCATCCTCCAGCACCTAGACCGCCAGGATTTTGTTTGTTGATTTTAGCTCTGCATTCAACACCATTGTGCCAGTGCTACTACACTCCTAACTCTCCCAGTTGACTGTGCCTGAACCCCTCTGTCGATGGATCACCAACTTTCTGACAGACAGGAAGCAGCATGTGAGGCTGGGAAAGGACATCTCAGACCCGCAAACCCTCAGCATAGAAGCACCGCAAGGCTGCGTACTCTCCCCCCTCCTCTACACTCTCTACACCAACGACTGCACCTCCACTGACTCCTCTGTCAAGCTTCCCAAGTTTGCGGACGACATAACCCTGATTGGACTTATCCAGGATAGGGAGGAATCCGCGTACAGACAGGAAGTGACACAGCTGGCGTCCTGGTGCCATCGTAACAACCTGGAGCTCAATACTCTTAAGACAGTGGAATTGATAGTAGACTTTAGGAGAGTTCCCCCTCCCCTCACCCCACTCACCACCAACACCACAGTCACATCAGTGGAGTCTTTTAAGTACCTGGGAACCATCATCTCCAAGGACCTTAAGTGGGGGGCCACCATCGACTCCACAGTCAAAAAGGCCCAACAGAGAATGTACTTCCTGCAGCAGCTGAGGAAGCACAATCTGCCACAGGCAATGATGGTCCAATTCTACACGGCCATCGTAGAGTCTGTTCTCACCTTCTCCATCATGGTCTGGTTGGGCTCAGCCACCAAGCACGACACCTGGAGGCTGCAGCGAATCGACCGATCAGCAGAGAAGGTTATTGGCTGCAACCTTCCCCCCATTGATGAACTGTACACTGCAAGGGCCAGGAAGCGAGCGGGTAAGATCATCTCTGACCCCTCTCACCCTGGCCACAAACTCTTTGAATCACTTCCCTCTGGAAGGCGACTCCGGACTGTCAAAGCTGCCACAGCCAGACATAAAAACAGCTTTTATCTACAAGCAGTAGCTCTACTCAACAGCCAAAAGTCTGCAGCCTCCTTTTGCTCTGGTATTTGAATTCATTCACATGTTTAAACTGTAATGTTTTATTCTTAATGTTTTAATGTTTAATGTTTTAGAAACATAGAAACATAGAAACATAGAAAATAGGTGCAGGAGTAGGCCATTCGGCCCTTCGAGCCTGCACCGCCATTCAATATGATCATGGCTGATCATCCAACTCAGTATCCTGTACCTGCCTTCTCTCCATACCCCCTGATCCCTTTAGCCACAAGGGCCACATCTAACTCCCTCTTAAATATAGCCAATGAACTGGCCTCAACTACCTTCTGTGGCAGAGAGTTCCATAGATTCACCACTCTCTGTGTGAAAAAGGTTTTTCTCATCTCGGTCCTAAAGGGTTTCCCCTCTATCCTTAAGCTGTGACCCCTTGTCCTGGACTTCCCCAACATCAGGAACAATCTTCCTGCATCTAGCCTGTCCAACCCCTTAAGTTTCTATAAGATTCCCCCTCAATCTCCTAAATTCTAGCGAGTACAAGCCGAGTCTATCCAGTCTTTCTTCATATGAAAGTCCTGACATCCCAGGAATCAGTCTGGTGAACCTTCTCTGCACTCCCCCTATGGCAAGAATGTCCTTCCTCAGATTAGGAGACCAAAACTGTACGCAATACTCCAGGTGTGGTCTCACCAAGACCCTGTACAACTGCATTTATTCTTAATGGTTTACTGTATGTTGTGTTGTTACTTGCGAGTGGAGCACCAAGGCAAATTCCTTGTATGTGAACATACTTGGCCAATAAACTTATTCATTCAAGTTAACGTTTCAATAAATTTGTGAGGAATGATGTGAATGGATTTTGTGTAGAATAAATGTGATTTTGCTATTACAGTTCTAATAATAGCTATTTCCATTTTATGTGAAAATAGTTTTATGTTTATTTCTGTTCCTCATTCCTGCTTTTTCATGCAATGATGTAGAACTAAATTTAGCTGCATTCAGCATCCTTGAAGGCTTTCTGTATGTTTTTGAAAGTCTCTTATCATCCACAAACAGTGGGTGGTAATTTCCACTGCATAATACTTCAAATGTGATGAATTATGTTTGACATTTTGAATCACTTACTGGTTAAGGGAGAAGTGTTGTGCATGCACTGTCCTCACTGCTGAGGTGGCTATTGAGGGAACAAGCACCAGCTATTGGGCTTCATCACATAGAAACATAGAAACATAGAAAATAGGTGCAGGAGTAGGCCATTCAGCCCTTCGAGCCTGCACCGCCATTCAATATGATCGTGGCTGATCATCCAACTCAGTATCCTGTACCTGCCTTCTCTCCATACCCCCTGATCCCTTTAGCCACAAGGGCCACATCTAACTCCCTCTTAATCATGGTGTACGATGGAGAGCATACTGACTCGCCCTGATTTGGCAACACAAATACCCTGGACCGCTGGAGATTACAGAGATTGGCAGACACTGCCCGGTCCGTCACAAGTACTGACCTCCCCACCATCGAAGGGATCTACAAGAGGCGCTGCCTCAAAAAGGCAGACAGCGTCATCGAGGAATGGCACCACCCTGTCCACGCTCTCGTTTCACTTCTACCATCGGTGGAAGGTACAGGAGCTTGAAAAAACCATGGACACCAGATTCCAGAATAACTCCTCAGCAAACATCAGGCTCTTGAACAATACACAACACTAACCTCAGCAACTATTAACTTCCATGGACTGTGTCTTCGGTTGCATTGCAGTCATTTTGGCCCTTGATTTAGTTATTAATTTATTGAATTTATAAGTTGCTAGACCAAGTGCAGACCCGTTGGGTCAGCTCCCCCAACGCAATATTCCAGCTCTCAACACGGGCGGGCATGGACCCGAGGACCCGAGCGAGGCTTCACCGCCACCGTCTCGATGTCTCCATCACTGCCGCGGTCTCGATGCCTCCTAGATGGCCGCGTAAAACCCAGCTGGGGTCAACGCGAAGTGGGTTGATGGTTTGCCGTTTAAAAAGTTGGTTTTCAGTTGCATTATTGATAGTTTATCCTATTTTTCTCATTTCTTTCTTTCTTTCTTTCTTTCTTTCTTTCTGTATTTTTTCTATCTATAAATATAAATAAATAATTAGAGGCAATGTTAATATGTAACCGAGAAAGGAGGATCCCAGCTACTTTGGTAACTGAGCCCCTGGAAACCTGAATAGGGTGATTTCACGAAAGGTCACTGGAGCGTAGATCCGCACCCACGTGACCGAAAATTTTAACTGGGGGACAAGCGTCACTTCCGGTACATGTTAGTGAATGGGAAAACACGCACTTTCACATCCGTTAAAAACATCGAAAACGGCCCGTTTTTGAGCTGCAATTTACTGTACCAGTCGGGGTGACCGTGAGGCACAGCTACCTAAATTTACAGTCCAAAAAAAAGATAGAAACTAAGGTAAATTCAAGAGGGAGCTGAAGGTGTAAATACAGCGGAAGTGCTAGCGGACATTTGCCGTGGAGATTTAAAGATCCAAAATATCGGGAATTATCGCGTTTGCTCGCTGCATTTCATCAAAATTAAGGCATTATTGACTTTTTATCTTTATTAATTTGTTATATGAAAAGTATTAAAAGTAAAAAATCCGTCAGTAAAATTGCAAAATCGCCCATGGTTCTCGGGTGGGTTTTAACATGCAAAATGAAAACGCTTCTGAAGCTCCATTTACCATTTAAATAATCGTAAACTATCAATGCGTTTTGAAATAAATTTTACTGAGATGCAAGCTGTCAGCTGTTAGTTGGACAAAAGCAGGACATTTTATTATTTGCCAAAATATATTTCTCAATGTTTCTTGTTTAAAGCCTGCACAATCACCCAAACTACTTATTTATTTATTTATCATCTAATAACAGACAAGCCTGCAGCATGGAATGATGTCAACAATCCTGATTGGGCACCCACTGTGAGCAGGATAGGCAATGTGCACAAGAACGCCATGCACGTGCAACAAGTAGAGAGTATTAAAGCAGATTTGGTTGCAGCTCAAGCATCTATAGCTCTGCAAGTTGATGGCGTTCTTGTGCACATTGTCTATCCTGCTCACAGTGGGTGCCCAATTAGGATTGTTGACATCATTCCATGCTGCAGGCTTGTCTGTTATTAGATGATAAATAAATAAATAAGTAGTTTGGGTGATTGTGCAGGCTTTAAACAAGAAACATTGAGAAATATATTTTGGCAAATAATAAAATGTCCTGCTTTTGTCCAACTAACAGCTGACAGCTTGCATCTCAGTAAAATTTATTTCAAAACGCATTGATAGTTTACGATTATTTAAATGGTAAATGGAGCTTCAGAAGCGTTTTCATTTTGCATGTTAAAACCCACCTGAGAACCATGGGCGATTTTGCAATTTTACTGACGGATTTTTTACTTTTAATACTTTTCATATAACAAATGAATAAAGATAAAAAGTCAATAATGCCACTTTTGATGAAATGCAGCGAGCAAACGCGATAATTCCCGATATTTTGGATCTTTAAATCTCCACGGCAAATGTCCGCTAAGCACTTCCGCTGTATTTACACCTTCAGCTCCTTCTTGAATTTACCTTAGTTTCTATCTTTTTTTTGGACTGTAAATTTAGGTAGCTGTTCCTCACGGTCACCCCGACTGGCTCAGTAAATTGCAGCTCAAAACCTGGCCGTTTTCGATGTTTTTAACGGGTGTGAAAGTGCGTGTTTTCCCATTCACTAACATGTACCGGAAGTGACGCTTGTCCCCCAGTTAAAATTTTCGGTCACGTGGGTGCGGATCTACGCTCCAGTGACCTTTCGCGAAATCACCCTATACTTAATATGTAACCGTTAAACAAAGTCTGTACTGGTTTCGACTATGATATGCAGATGCCTCTAATAAAAATTTATTTAAAATAAATAAATAAATAAAAAATATCAAATAAATAAAATAAAATAAAAAGTTGGCTTTCGCTATTTTTAAAACGCTATAAGGTGAAATAAAGCATGTCATGTGAAGTGAAGCGGTTTATTTTGTCAACGGTGTTAATATGATGTGAAAATATCTGCGCTAGCGCGTGGCGTTTTGACAAAGTTATAAAGACACAGATGACACACACACGTGACACACACACGTATACATACATACAAGATGAGATTTTAATAGTATAGAGATTGTGCTTATCTGTGTGTTAATGCGTTTATGGGCCTTTTAAGATGACGCAAGTCAGAATTTCATTTTTCCATAGTTGGTACATATGACAATTAAACACTCTTGACATTTACACTATTTCCTAGATTTCGGCAATGATGCTGGCTCTTTGATGAAAAAAGGCACAAAGTGCTGGCGTGACTCAGCGGGTCGGGCAATATTCCTGGAGAACGTGGGTTTTCCGAAATCTCCTCAAGGTATGCCTACTTAGAAAACGTTCTCCTCCTCTCGCCAACTGGGGCCCCTCTCATACTGCTTCCCCTCTGTGAACATATCTTTAGATATCTTTATTTTTACATATCTTTATCAATTTACATATCTTTAGCCGGAAACATTATTCAACACTTTGTAAGTGGAATCCTGAGAGAGCATTGGGATTTGTGGAAGGATCTTTCTGAGCTGGTTGGTCATGTTGCAATTTGTAGAGAGTAATATGGTATTACTAGGTATGTAATTAAGGAAAAAGTGGACTATGAGATCTACAAGTTTATATTCTCAGCAAAGAGGTTTTCAGAGATAGAATCAGACAAATCATATACAACATAGAGATACACAACTGAGTGGTTCTATGTGCTGGATGGAACTGCAGATGCTGGTTTATACCGAAGGTAGACACAAAATGCCAAAGTATCTCACCACAGTGGCGCCGCAGTAGAGATGCTGCCTAAAGGGCCTGTCCCACGAGCATGCGACCGCATGCGGCAAGCGCGACCTAACATGACCTAACATGGTCGCTTGAACCGTGCGGCCTCACGGGGCTGGTCCCACTTCGATCGCCGGAGCCGTATGGAGTTGTGCGGAGCTGGCCCCGACATCGCGCGGGGGCTCCGAAAAACTGACCGTGTTCAAAAATTCCGCGCGCAGCGTCTTGATGCCGTACGTCACGCGCGAACTTCCCGCGGACTTCGCTCGAACTTCACGTCACTCACTCAACCTCCCGCCTCCGGTTTGGTCGCGCTTACCGCATGCAGGTCACATGCTCGTGGGACAGGCCCTTTACAGTGCCAAAGACCCGGGTCCAATCCTGACTCGGAAGTTCCTATGTTCCCCCTGTGACCTGCATGGGTTTCCCCCGGGTGCTCCTGCTTCCTCCCACACTCCAAAGACGTGCAGGGTTCTAGGTTAATTGGCTTGGTATAGTCGTAAATTGTCCTTAGTGTGTAGGATAGTGCCCGTTCGTGTACGGAGATCACTGGTCGGCGTGGACTCGGTGGCTGAAGGGTCTGTTTCCGCGCTGTATCTCTAAACTAAATTAAATTAAACTAAAACTCAGCGGGTCAGGCAGCATCTCTACGACATGTATTGAGGCTGATGAGAGGTATCCTGTTGCAGCTGATCTCCTGTGATATATTGACCAGAATGGTTAAGAGTCACAGATTTCCTTCCTCCCTCAGGCCCACCGAGTCCGCACCGACCAGCGATCCCCGCACATTAACACTATCCTACACTAGGGAGAACTTTTACATTGATGCCAAGCCAATGATCCGACAAACCTGGGTGTGTGGGAGGAAACCGAAGTTCCCAGAGAAAACCTACGCAGGTCACGGGGGGAACGTACAAACTCCGTACAGACAAGCACCCATAGCCAGGATCAAACCCGGGTCTATGGCGCTGTAATGCCCCTGTCCCACTTAGGAAACCTGAATGGAAACCTCTGGAGACTTTACACCCCACCCAAGGTTTCCGTGCGGTTCCCGGAGGTTTTTGTCAGTCTCCCTACCTGCTTCCACTACCTGCAACCTCCGGTAACCACCTGCAACCTCCGGGAACCCGACAGAATTTTTAGCAACCTGGTGGTTTCCTGATCGGGAAATAGCCGGGACCAGCTTTCTTTTATTCCAAAGGCATGTACTTAATTGAATTTAAATTCTTTGCCTTTGTGATAAACGTTGTAGAAACATCTCCCGACCATGAGTCAAACATCTCTGGTGTCATCCCAGTAACATAAGCACGATGGTGGAATGCCCCAGGGAGTAGTTTAATTCTATCTATATGTATAAATTGAATGGGCTATCAATTAAAGATAATGTTCTACAGGGATATCACTGTCTTAAACCTCATCTATGTACTGAAACCAAGGGCATGTATCTGGAGCAGTATAAAGTATTTTTTAAATATACAGACCAGACTAGTTGGTATCATTAGATTCTAACTTCAGATTGGGAGAAATGCGGAATTAATCTAGTATTTAAATTTAGGATACAAGTGTTTAGTTTAATTTAGTGTAGTTTAGCTTTGTTTAGTTTACTTTAATTTAGTTTAGTGTAGTTGAGATATACAGAATGGAAACAGGCCCTTCGGCCCACCAAGTCCATACTGACCACTGATCACTGATTGACATTAGTTCCATATTATCCCACTTTCTCATCCACACACCAGGGACAACTTTACAGAGGCCAATAACCTACAAAGCCGAGTGATTTTGGGAAGTAGGAGGCTCCCGGAGGCAACCCGCATGGTCACAGTGAGAACGTGCAAACTCCACACAGACAACACCCGAGGTCAGGATCGACCCCTGCTATTGAAATAAATAATCCATATAAATCATAGAAAGAGCAAAACAGGTTGAATAATGCTTTTAAAGCATAGAAACAAAGGAATAATTTGGAAGGAACCCTATCACTGATAGTTGATAAAAATAGGCAATATTTATGACAGGAAAAAGTGTGAAAACGCACACCTCCAGATTCAGGGACAGTTTCTTCCCAGCTGTTATCAGGCAAATGAATCACCCCATCAACAACTAGAGAGTGGTCCTGAGCTACCATCTACCTCACTGGAGACCCTCGAACTATCTTTAATCGGACTGTATAGCCCTGTCCCACAGTACGAGTTCATTCCAAGAGCTCTCCCGAGTTTAAAAAAAATCAAACTTGTGGTAAGCATGGAGAATGAACGTAGCAGGTACATCGGAGCTCGGGACGTCTCTTAGCGCTAACGGCAGGTACTCAGGAAGACTCGGTAAGCACAGGAAGACTGGTGAAGATTTTTCAACACGACGAAAAATGTCCACGAGAGCCCCGAGTACCGACGAGCGGCCATTACCGTAAATCTCTGCGTTCGAATCAGAGCAAACTCGGGAGAGCTCTTGGAATGAACTCGTACCGTGGGACAGGGGTTATACTGGACTTTACCTTGCGCTAAATGTTATTCCTTTTATCATGTATCTGTACACTGTGAATGGCTGGATTGCAATCACGTATTGTCTTTCCGCTGACTGGTTAGCACGCAACAAAAGCTTTTCACTGCACCTCGGCACACGTGACAATAAACTAAACTATACAATACGATAGAACTTTATTTATCCCAGGAGGGAAATTGATCTGCTAACAGTCGTAAAAACATAACATACATGAAACATGAAATCAAAGTGACGAGTGGAAAGGCTTGGGGGATGTTTAAAGATTGAGGGGGGGGGGGGGGGGAGTCAGTCTCAGTCTACCCAACGACAGAGGGGGGGAGGAGTTGTACAGTTTGATAGCCACAGGGAAGAAACCATAGGCAAATAGTGAAACAATTAACGCCACTGTAACATCGATGAGAAAGGGATTGGAAATTAGAATTGTTATTAGTTATTTGTTCATGATGTAATGACAGGAGACTGTACAAGCTACAAGGCCGTAGATGTCAATTTTGAGATTGTCTTACCTCAGACAAAACCTGCTCGTTGGAAAGAGAGCTCTTTATTGATTGCCACTGTGTTTTTTCAGGCACTGTGTATTTTAACACTAATGGATGAGGAACACGCAGCAATCAATTCAGATAGATAATATTGCCAGTTAATAGGGCTGGCATTATTGGAAGACAGATGTATTTTAGCAATACCATGGAATGTTTTAGAAGGAACTGCAGATGCTGGAAAAATCAAAGTCAGATGAAAATGCTGGAGAAACTCAGCGGGTGAGGCAGCATCTATGGAGCGAAGGAATAGGTGATGTTTCAGGTCAGGAAAGCTTTCTTCTCCCGCCCCCCCAACCCCCACATCAGTCTGAAGGGTCTCGATCCGAAACGTCACCTATTCCTTCGCTACATAGATGCTGCCTCACCCGCTGAGTTTCTCCAGCATTTTCATCTACCATGGAAAGTTTTGTTTAGTGTGGAGATACAGCATGGAAACAGGCCCTTCGGCCCATCAGGTCCATGCCCACCATCGATCACCCGTTCACACTTGCTCATCCAGTCCCTACACACTAGAGGGCCAATTAACCTACCAACCCGCACGTCTTTGGGAAGTGGGTGGAAACCGGAGCACCCGGAGGAAACCCACACGGTCACAGGGGAATGTGCAAACTCCACACAGGCAGCACCCGAGGTCAGGATCAAACCTGGGTCTCTGTCGCCGTGAGGCAGCAGCTCTACCCGCTGCACCACTGTGCCACCTCTCTGTGTGATGTAGGCTTTTTTCGTGGGCATCTCATAGTCAAAGTGGGAAGTGTCAATGATGGAGTAGAATGCATTTAGTTTCGTTTAGTTTAGAGATACAGCACGGAAACAGGCCCTTTGGCCCACCGAGTCCGCACCGACCAGCGATCCCCCCGCACATTAGCACTACCCTACACACACTAGGGACAATTTTACGTTTACACCAAGCCAATTAACCTACACGCCTGTACGTCTTTGGAGTGTGGGAGGAAACCGAAGATCTCGGAGAAAACCCACACAGGTCACAGGGAGAACGTGCAAACTCCGTACAGACAGCACCTGTGGTCAGGATCGAACCCGGGTCTCTGGCGCTGTAAGGCAGTAGCTCTACTGCTGCGCCATAATTCCTGACATTTAACCCTAGTTAGTGCACATGGATTAGGATATTAAGAATCCTCGTGAAAATATGACTGTGCATATTCTACTTGGGTACCTTACAACCCAATCGAATGAAGTCTTCTATCCTTTATACATTAATCTACCCATCTGCCAATTAAGCCCCCTTCACCTGTATCCACCTAGACTAGTCACGGGGAGAACGTGTAAACTCCATACAGGCAGCACCCGTAGTCAGGATGGAAGCCGGTTCTCTGGCGCTGTAAGGCAGCAACTCTACCGCTCGACCCGAAATGTCGCCTATTTCCTTCGCTCCATAGATGCTGCCTCACCCGCTGAGTTTCTCCAGCATTTTTGTCTACCTTCGATTTTCCAGCATCTGCAGTTCCTTCTTGAACATAGTAACTCAGCTGGTCAGGCAGCATCTGTGGAGAACATGGGTAGGTGACGTTTCGGGTTGGGACCCTCCTCAAGACTAATTGTGGGAGGTGGGAGGTGGGGCGGGAGGAACTGGAGGCAAGAAAAAACTAGGCTTAAATTGGGGGCGTCAACAGATGACCTCAGGCAGGGGATGTTCCCTGATAGACTGATTGTTGACGAGGAATGATGTGATCCCAAGAGGGATACATTACTGCGAACTGTGGAACTGGTTCATGGAATTTTAGTGGAGGAAGGGGGATAGAGGGAGGGGAGGGGATGGGGAGTGTTTGTGGAAGTTATCTCATGTTGAATGAAGCAAAGTTGGGATCCATTGTAGATCTGGGTGAGTGAGTCCCGGAGTTTTTTTTAGTTTAGAGATACAGCGCGGAAACAGGCCCTTCGGCCCACCGAGTCCGCACAGACCGACCACACTAACACTGCCGACCACTCTAACACTATCCAACGCACACTAGGGACAATTTTTACATTTACACCAAGGCAATTAACTTACAAACTTGTACGTCTTTGGAGTGTGGGCAGGGCCAGATTTACGTATAAACTAGACAAGCTTAAGCTTAGGGCCTTAAGATCTAGGGGGGCCTACTCACCTCGCTGCCTCACCGACCATCCGCCCACCGGGACCTCCTACTCCTTGCCCACTGACCCTGACCACTTCCCCGCCCTCCAGCAGCCCGCAGCTGTCGCCTTACCTGCAGCCTGGACCCAGCACCGGGCCTGAAGTTTCCACGCTGCAGATTCCCACTCCCCTGGGTTTGACTACGCTGGGTCCTAGTGCTAGTCCCCCTAACCCTGGTAATCTCAGTGGCTGTCCAACTGGGTCTTCCCCATCCCCCTCAAACCATGTGACCCCAGCTCTTCCCCACCCACACTACAGTCCTCATACCCCCCTGACCACCCACCACCCCTCCACCAGACATCGCCTCAGCCTCAGTCCACTCACCTGCCTCCCTCCGGCCCCAACCCCCATCCCTGCCGCAGGCCCAACACTCCAGAGCTTCAAACGGCGATCTAGGTAAGGCATCGCCCACTCCGCGGTGAATCCAATATGGATTTTAAACCCAACTGTTTAATGACAACATACAGTAGGATCTAAAAGTGTCACACTGTCACTGTCGGGTAGTCATGGTCCTCTAGGTGTGGGGGTGGGGGATTGAGAGGGGGGGGGGCTCACAAGTGAAATAGCTTAGGGCCTCTCTTCATCTAAATCCAGCCCTGAGTGTGGGAGGAAACCGAAGATCTCAGGGAAAACCCACGCAGGTCACAGGGAGAACGTACAAACTCCGTACAGACAAGAGCCCGTGGTCAGGATCGAACCCGGGTCTCTGGCGCTGTAACTCTACTGCTGCAGCCACCGTGGCACCCTGCTGCGGAGCTGCGACAGAGTCAGAGCGAGGGAACTGCAGGTTTAAACTGGGAACTTCATTGTTAATGTGCATTGTTGCTGCAGATTGTTCTTGCCCCCCACTGGGTAGATCGGCCTCTGTGGATCACAGTGGCGTGGAAAATAGACCAGACCCCACGTACATAGTAGAGGAAGGTACATTGTATTGGTGTCCTTATCAACTATAACTAAATGTATTGATCTTTCAGAGAAAGCAGAACAGGTTTGTAATGTTAGATTGAGCATTTAGATGTAACTGCCTGTTCCCATTGCCTTCACTCTAACTAACAATTTACCTTCTTCTGTTATAAATCAATGGCGTTGGAACACTTTGAGTTTTGCTGTTGTCAGTAATGACTTCGATATGGATATTGGGGGAATGAATGATCTGCAAACTTGCAACCAAAATCAGTGGAAATGGAGTTTTTAGTTTTAGTTTCTGGGGGTGGCACGGTGGCGCAGCGGTAGAGTTGCTACCTCACTAGCGCCAGAGACCCGTGTTCGATCCCGACCACAGGTGCTGTCCGTACATAGTTTGTACATCCTCCCCGTGACCTGCGTGGGTTTTCTCCGGTTTTCACCCAAGCTCCAAAGACCTGCAGGTTTCTAGGTTCATTAGCTTCGGTAAAAATGTGCAATTTGGCCCAAGTGTGCAGGATGGGGCTGGTGTACAGAATGATCGACAGCCGGCGTGGACTCGGTGGGTTAAAAGCCCCGTTTTCCATGCTGTATCTCTAAAGTTTTAGTGTCAGAGATACAGCATGGAAACAAGCCCTTTGGCCCACCGAGTCCGTGCCAAACAACGATCCCCGTCCACTAGCAACCAAAGATCCTACAGCGAGCAAGATGGTCCACTCGACGAAAAAGACGTAGTACGGTCATGGGCAGGATCATGGGTAATTTTCGTCCCCATTTCCGTAACCGGCTTCCGTCTCCGCACCAAACATCCCATAGGATACTAGTGCGGAGACGGAAGCCGGTTACGGAAACATCCTCGTAAAAATAAAAGTTCTTTGGTAAAAATCTTCTCCTCATTTTCAGTATTTTAATTTATTAACACAAACTGCTCCCCCGCAACGTTGATTACACTGCGAGTCGGGTCGGGTCGGGTCCGGTCCGGTTATGGAAATGGATGGAAAAAAGGCCCACGTTCCGTTCCGTTGCGTACTACAAGTCAGCCCATTGCATTTAGCAGGAGTGGTCTATCTTGCTCCGCTATAGGATCTTTGCTATAGATTAGGGGCAATTTGCAGAAGCCAATTAACTCGCAAACCTGCAAATCTTTAGAGTGACGGAGGAAACCAGAGCTCCTGGAGAAAACCCACGCAGGTCACGGGGAGAACCTACAAACTCCGTACAGACAGCACCCGTAGTCAGGATCGAACCCGGGTCTCTGGCGCTGTAAGGCAGCAACTCTGCCGCTGTGCCACCGTGCCAAGTGTTAATTCTGGAGAGCATGGTAAACGAATAAATGTACACACAAGGGACTGCTGATGCTATAATCACCACAGCTCTGAGTGAAAATGTTCATGTTAAATCTTGCCCCTCTCAGCTTGAACCAATGTCCTCTGGTTTTGATCCTCCTATCCTGGATAAAATAATATATTCCACGTTCAATATTCTAAACGTCATTCCCTTATCATGTATCTATACGCTGTAAATGGCTCGATTGTAATCACGCCTTTCTCTCCAGAGATGCTGGGAAGTGTACAGAGTAGATTTACGAGGATGTTGCCAGGACTCGAGGGTCTGAGCTACAGGGAGAGGTTGAGCAGGTGTGGTCTCTATTCCTTGGAGCACAGGAGGATGAGGGGTGATCTAATAGAGGTGTCTAAAATCATGAGAGGAATAGATCAGGTAGATGCATAGAGTCTCTTGCCCAGAGGAGGTGAATCAAGGACATACGTTTTAGCTGAAGGGGAAAAGATTTAATAGGAATCTGAGGGGTAACGTTTTCACACAGTGGTGGGTGTATGGAACGAGCTGCCAGAGGAGGTAGTTGAGGCAGGGACTACCCTAAAGTTTAAGAAACAGTTAGACAGGTACATGGATAGGACAGGTTTGGAGAGATATGGACCAAACGCTGGGACTAGTGTAGCTGGGACATGTTGGTCGGTGTGGGCATGTTGGGCTGAAGGGCCTGTTTCCACGCTGTATCACTCTATGACTCTATGCTGCCTGACCCGCTGAGTTACTCCAGCATCTTGTGTCTATCTTAATCGCACGCTGCATAAATCTATGATTCTCTGACTATAACATCAGCGTAACGTCAGTTTTACAGCCAAGGCAAATATTGAAATTAATATTCCAAAGGACATCATCGTACACATGCCACAAAATAAAAGTACTAGACTTGTTACAATATTGTATTTAAAGTAAATTTTATTTGGGCATTAAATATTTAATATATTGTTATTTGTGAAGCACAGTTAAGGACGTGTAATGTGGTTTATTCCAGGAAAGTACAATATAATATTTATTAGTTCTAAGGTATTTTAATGCATATTTAGATTTGTGATGTAAATACTAAAATATTTACTCTCCATCTAGACAGATTTGGTTGGTTGTTCTTTCGCTGTTTTAATGGTTTGTGATATTGATTGGTATAAATAGTCCCATGCCAGAATTCTGTCGGAAGACAGAATGAACGTAAAATAACATGATTACAGGGTGAGGATTCTTTTGATGCTGTCGTGGCATCCTCCTTCCAAATAGGCCAAAATAGTTTGCACTTTCACAAATTCTCCCCACTAAATTGATTAGATGGGTTGGATTAATAACTGGGTCCCTGGAGATTATGAAATAAAACTCAAGAATTTGAACAGATAACATTCCAGTGGTAAATTAATGAAATTGTCCAGTTTTCAGATTCAGATTCAGATTCAACTTTAATTGTCATTGTGCAGTGTACTGTATAGAGACAACGAAATGCAGTTAGCATCTCCCTGGAAGAGCGACATAGAATATGAGCAATAAATACATGCATACACTCATAGTGTTTTTCCTGTGGGAGGAGTGTCCATGGGGGGGGGGGGTGATTGGCAATCACCGAGGTACAGTGTTGAGTAGTGTAACAGCCGCAGGGAAGAAGCTGTTCCTGGACCTGCTGGTCCGGCAACGGAGAGACCTGTAGCGCCTCCCGGATGGTAGGAGGGTAAACAGTCCATGGTTGGGGTGAGAGCAGTCCTTGACGATGCTGAGCGCCCTTCGCAGACAATGCTTGCTTTGGACAGACTCAATGGAGGGGAGCGAGGAACCGGTGATGCGTTGAGGATGTAGCCAGGACTCGAGGGTCTGAGCTATAGGGAGAAGTTGAGCAGGCGAGGACTCAATTCCTTCGAGCGGCGACAGATGAGAGGTCATAAGGTCGTAAGTGATTGGGGCGGAATTAGGCCATTCGGCCCATCAAGTCTACTCCGCCATTCAATCATGGCTGATCTATCTCTCCCTCCCAACCCCATTCTCCTGCCTTCTCCCCGTAACCGCTGATACCCGTACTAATCAAGAATCTATCTATCTCTGCCTTAAAAATATCCATTGACTTGGCCTCCACAGCATTCAGTGGCAAAGAATCCCACAGATTCACCACCAGCATCTGCTTTTAAACCAGCATCTGCAGTTCTTTGCTACACTCAGCATTCACCCTATCTATTCCCCTCAAGATTTTATACACCTCTATATGCTCACCTTCTCTAAGGGGTAATATTTAGCAATATGCTGTGACACAAAGATTAAAACCTTATGTGTGGGTGTACAAGTCAACTGCACAGCCCAAAGCAAATGCTGAAAATAATATTTCACATCCACAAGATATTTCTAATATATCCCACAAATAAATCAAAGTTCTTGACTTGATGGTACTCACCTCATACTGATCGGCAGTTCAAAGCTATCAGGCAACAGAACTACATCTCAGAATATGTTCGTATTTAGTTTAATTTAGTTTTGTTTAGAGATACAGCATTGAAACAGGCCCTTCGGCCCACCGAGTCGGTGCCGACCAGCAATCCCCGCACACTAACGCTATCTTACACACCCCCGGGACAATTTACCGAAACCAATTAGCCTACAAACCTGTATATCTTTGGAGTGTGGAAGGAAATCGGATCGCCCGGAGAAAACCCACGCAGGTCATGGGGAGAACGTGCAAACTCCGTACAGACAGCGTCCGTGGTCGTGATCGAACCTGGGGTCTCCGGCGCTGTGAGGCAGCAACTCTACCGCTGCGCCACCGTGCCGCCCATGCCACTGTTACTCCACATTTTGTGTCTACATTTGGAGCAAACCAGCATCTGCAGTTCCTTCCTATATGTTGAGTATCATTGAATCATTGGTACTGAAGTCAGTGTGAGGAATTAAACATGCAAAGGGTTGTGCATACAGATTTCAGTGTAAAGAAGTGTGATGTTGTCTCCTGCTGATCTCTCCAGGATAACGTATATCAAACCGGGCAACGGTAGAGTTGCTGCCTCACAGCGCCAGGAACCCGGGATCAATCCTGACTACGGGTGCTGTCTGTACGGAGTTTGTACGTTCTCCTCGTGACCTGCGTGGGTTTTCTCCAAGTACTCCGGTTTCCTCCCACATTCCAAAGATGTACAGATATGTAGGTTAATAGGCTTCGGTAAAATTGTAAATTGTCCTTAGTGTGTGTAGGATAGGTTTGAGGTGCGGGGATCGCTGGTCGGCGCGGACCCGATGGGCCGAAGGGACTGTTTCTTCGCTGTATCTCTAAACTAAACTAAACTAAACTAAACTCACTGACAGCTCTCATCACAACTTTAGAAAGCTGGAAATTCATGCGAAACTCCTCAAAGACCAATTCTCAAGATATAAACATCAGCCTGCATTAGTTGATTTGTTTGTGCCTTCCCTGATATCGCCCAACTGAACCATCCTACCACAACCAGAGAGCAGTGCTGAACTACCATCTACCTCGTTGGTGGCCCTCAGACTATCCTTGATCGGACTTTGCTGGCTTTACTTTGCACTAAAGTCCAGAACCAGGGGCCGCAGTTTAAGAATAAGGGGCAAGCCATTTAGAACGGAGATGAGGAAAAAAATGTTCACACAGAGAGTTGTGAAACTGTGGAATACTCTGCCTCAGAAGGCAGTGGAGGCCAATTCTCTGGAGGTGTTCAAGAGAGAGTTAGATAGAGCTCTTAAAGATAGCAGATTCAAGGGATATGGGGAGAAGGCAGGGACAGGGTACTGATTGTGGATGATCAGCCATGATCACATTGAATGGCGGTGCTGGCTCGAAGGGCCGAATGGCCTACTCCTGCACCTATTGTCCATAAACATTATTCCCTTATCATGTATCATATATACACTGTAAACAGCTCAATTGTAATCATGTATTGTCTTTCCACTGACTGGTTAGCGCGCAACAAAAGCTTTTCACTGTACCTCGGTGTACGTGACACTAAACTACAGTGAACTGATAGTTAACACATCAATTTGCTACTAAGTCCCTTTGGACATTCACTGTCTGATCTTTTTCACCATTTAGTGTGATCTCCAGCCCACTACCTCACCTGGAGCGGAATGCTGGAGTAGACAAACCAAAATTAATTCTGAATTCCAAGAGTTAATGTGTGCGAGGTTAAGCCCCTGTCCCACTTAGGAGACCTAAACAGCAACCTCTGGTGACCTTGCCCGCCACCCAAGGTTTCCATGAGGTCACCGGAGGTTTTGGTCACTCTCCCTAATGGTTGAAAGTGGTTTCCGCGTGGTCGAGGCTTCATCTAGGTTGCTGCTATTTTTTCATCATGATTAAAACCGGCCTCGACTAAAAATAGGTTGTCGTTTTAAAAATCGATCATTTTTTAGTCGCAGGTCTAGTCGAAGCCGGATTTCTTCATAGTCGAGGAAGGTTTCCAACATATGCGTGGGAGGTGGTAGGAGGTTGCAGGTCACCTCGACCTTGATTTTTTTTTGGGTGGTGGGCAAGGTCACCAGAGGTTGCTGTTTAGGTCTCCTAAGTGTGACAGGGTAACATAACTTGGACTGTATTTCCTGGAATTTAAAAAAAGGTTAAGGAATGATTTCAGAGGTCTGTTTTATTGTCACGTGTAGTTTATAAAATATTAAGAGCCGCTGCGAAGGTCAAATGAGAGAAGTTATTTATACCTGCTGCAGAGTCCAGGAACATTGAGCCCAGCCCAGCAAATGCAACCAAGCTTTTCAGGAATGCTTGGGAAGCATATCTACGTGCAGACGGTGGTAGTTTAGTTAAGAGATACAGCGCGGAAACAGGCCCTTCGGCCCACCGAGTCCGCACCGACCAGCGATCCCCGCACGTTAACGCTACCCTACACACACACTGGGGACAATTTACATTGATACCAAGCCAATTAGCCTGCAAACCTGTACATCCTTGGAGTGTGGGAGGAAACAGAAGATCTCGGAGAAAACCCACGCAGGTCACGGGGCGAACATACAAACTCCGCCCAGGCAGCACCCGTAGTCGGGATCGAACCCGGATCCCACAACGTGCTGGAGTAACTCAGCTGGTCAGGCAGCATAGAAACATAGAAAATAGGTGCAGGAGTAGGCCATTCGGCCCTTCGACCCTGCACCGCCATTCAACATGATCATGGCTGATCATCCAACTCAGTATCCTGTACCTGCCTTCTCTCCATACCCCCTGATCCCTTTAGCCACATGGGCCACATCTAACTCCCTCTTAAATATAGCCAATGAACTGGCCTCTATGGCAGAGAATTCCACAGATTCACCACTCTCTGTGTAAAAAATGATTTTCTCATCTCGGTCCTAAAAGATTTCCCTCTTATCCTTAAACTGTGACCCCTAGTTCTGGACTTCCCCAACATCGGGAACATTATTCCTGCATCTAGCCTGTCCAACCCCTTAAGAATTTTGTAAGTTTCTATAAGATCCCCCCTCAATCTTCTAAATTCTAGCGAGTACAAGCCGAGTCTATCCAGTCTTTCTTCATATGAAAGTCCTGACATCCCAGGAATCAGTCTGGTGAACCTTCTACCAAGTGAACCTTCTACCATCGCTGGGGAAAACGGATAGGTGACGTTTCAGGTCGGGACTCTTCTTCAGACTGACTGTTGTAAGGGGAAGACACCATCTTGGTTTAATTCCTTTTCATGGAGATGACAAACACACAACGTTTTTTCATCGTGTCTATTCTCTGTTCACCTAGCACGAGGCCAGATTTCAAAATAAATAAAAATAAATAAAAAGTTATCAAAATAGAATATTTGAAAATGTTTCGATAGCAGGGTAAATGTTTAAATGAGTAGATTTTAGCTGAAAACATTATAACCAGTGGTAAAGTGGGGAAATCAAAATGCAGTTTAGTTTAGTTTAGGTAGACAAAAGTGCTGGAGAAACTCAGCGGGTGAGGCAGCATCTATGGAGCGAAGGAATGGGCGACGTTTCGGGCCGAAACCCCTCATCAGACTGATGTGAGGGTGGGGGAGGGGGGCGGGAAGAAGAAAGGAAGAGGTGGAGCCAGTGGGCTGAGGGAGAGCTGGGAAAGTTTAGATTAGTTAAGTTTAGTTTATTTAGTTTAGGTTAGTTTAGTTTCCACTAGTTTACTCAAATTTATGTCGTTTATCATTATTGTCAGGTATACAGAGGTACAGTGAAATGCAAATCATATTCCACATATATCGCCAAGCTTTTCTAAGTACTAACTCTGAGGCACACAAGTAGTTTTGAGCCTACAATGTTAATAGGATTGAAGTGATGACACACTCACTGGGAACATCATTCTAACACCCACATTATAGTAGCAGAAATGACTTAGAATTGGTGATGAATCGCTACTTACCACAATGACACCTCTCTCATGAACATTATGAATCACTTCTGAAATTTCTTCTTGTCAAAGACTGCAGTAGAACTCTGATAATCAGCCCTCTGATTATTCAGAATTCCCAATAATTCCACGTCTGACTTTCCGTGTGAGGATACCTGGTGATCCCATTCACACACCAGGGCCCAGATTCCCCATTTTCCCTTTATACTCAAAAGGCAGCATCTCTGGAGAACAAGGATGGGAGACTTTTTGGGTCGTTACTCTTCAGTCTGACGATAGACACCAAAAGCTGGAGTAAATCTGGAGTAACCCTTCTTTAGTCTCGACCTGAAACAAGAAATACTGCCCGACCCACTGATTTACTCCAGCTTTTTTGTGCCTATTTTTGGTTTAAACCAGCGTCTGCAGTTCTTTCCTACACCTTCAGTCTGATGAAGGTCCTGACCCGAAACGTCACCCATGCTTTTTCTTCAAAGATTCTGCCTGACCCGCTGAGTTACTGCAGCACTTTCTGTCTATCTTTGGTGTCTAAACCACTATCTACTGTTCATTGATTCTACAGTACATCTTCCCTTTATACCATCCAGGCCTGAGCTTCCTATCCTCCCATAGATAGGGCAAAAGGGCAGATTAAGAGTGCAGAATATAGTTCTAGGGACTGTAGTGCTAGATTTACAAGTTGTAAAGAGATTTAAAGAGTAGGAGTGATTGTATCGGATGGCAGATCCTCCTCTGGGTGAAGGGCGGAAGTCTTCGGCCCATCGAATCCACGCCAACCTGCGATCCCCGCACACTAAAGCCCCTGCCCCACTTTCAACGACCTAATTGGCCTCCTCTGCTGAGTTTGCCCTCGACTTATACTCGCAGCATGGTCCCTATGAGGTCGTAGGTGGTCGTAGGAGGTCTTCGTAACTCTTCCTCATGCTCGTGAGTGGTCTCCGCGTACTCGTGGCCTCGAGCAGGTCGCGGCGTTATTTCCAACCTGATAAAAAATGTCCACGAGTAAAAAAAAAAGGTTGGCATGGAAAAAATTGATACTTTTTACTCGTAGATAGGTCGTAGGTAGGTCGTAGGTCGGTCGTGATGGTAGTCGTAGGTAGGTCGTGATGGTAGTCGTAGGTCGGTAGCTGGCCCGAGAAAAAAAATGCAAACATGACATCATTTTATCATGTGATCATTTTCCACTCGTAGCTAGTCGTAGTTGGTCTTAGGTGTGGAAGACTGAGTTCGAGGGGGGGTCGTAGGAGGTCGTAGACATGGTCGTAGGAGGTCTTTTACTTCGGCGAGTCAACACGACCTTGACATTTTTTTCAACTCGTCTGGGGTCTTCTAAACTCGTGGATTAGGTCGTCCAAATGGGACAGGCCCTTAACACTATCCAACACACTGGGACAAATGAAACAAAATTTACCCGAAACAAATTAACCTACAAACCAGCACGTCTTCGATGTGTGGGAGGAAACCGGACTCCCTGGGGAAAACCCACACTGTCACGGGGAGAACATACAAACTCCGTACAGACAGCACCCGTATTCAGGATGGAACCCGGGTCTCAGTCGCTGTAAAGCAGCAACTCTAACGTCGCACCCTTTGACATCCACCTGTTTTCTACCTGTAAATCTTGAAGCTGGAGAGGCTAACTCTGTAGTGTACAATTTTACTATACATTGCGTTTGTGAAAAAGGATCTTAGTTTCTCTCACCCTTTCTTTAACAATCCTTCAAATATTTCCTTTCACAGGTATATATATTGTTTTCCTTTCCAAAAGTGACCGATGGCCCCGAATCTCCAGTGAGTTATAAAGCTTTTCAATAATCTTGTTCCCGAGCTACCAGGAAATGATTTAGTGAGAGCGGTGGTTCTGAATTTCATACTTCTCTGGCTCGTCACCATGTAACCATATAACAATTACAGCACGGAAACAGGCCATCTCGGCCCTTCTAGTCCGTGCCGAACACTTATTTTCCCCTAGTCCCATCTACCTGCACTCAGACCATAACCCTCCATTCCTTTCCCGTCCATATACCTATCCAATTTATTTTTAAATGATAAAATCGAACCTGCCTCCACCACTTCCACTGGAAGCTCATTCCACACAGCTACCACTCTCTGAGTAAAGAAGTTCCCCCTCATGTTACCCCTAAACATCTGCCCCTTAATTCTCAAGTCATGTCCTCTTGTTTGAATCTTCCCAACTCTCAATGGGAAAAGCTTATCCACGTCAACTCTGTCTATTCCTCTCATCATTTTAAAGACCTCTCTCAAGTCCCCCCTTAACCTTCTGCGCTCCAAAGAATAAAGACCTAACTTGTTCAACCTTTCTCTGTAACTTAGTTGCTGAAACCCAGGCAACATTCTAGTAAATCTCCTCTGTACTCTCTCTATTTTGTTGACATCCTTCCTATAATTAGGCGACCAAAATTGTACACCATACTCCAGAATTGGTCCAACAGAATGAGTGAGGGAAAGTCGTCTCCAGAGGAGTCCAGAATAGTTCTGCCAGACCAGTTCAGAAAAATGGCCTGAACGAGCAAAAGACAATATTTTCTTTTTAATAGATATATCCACTGGGACAAGGGAAAGCAATGAGATAAGTTCAGAAGTTCATGTCATAGGAGCCGAATTAGGCCATTCAGCCCATCGAGTCTACTCTGCCATGGCTGATCTATCTCCCTCTCAACACCATTCCCCTGCCTTCTCCCCATAACCCCTGACACCCGTACTAATCAATAGACAATAGACAGACAATAGGTGCAGGAGTAGGCCATTTGGCCCTTCAAGCCAGCACCGCCATTCAATGTGATCGTGGCTGATCATCCACAATCAGTACCTGCCTTCTCCCCATAACCCTTGACTCAGCTATCTTTAAGAGCCCTATCTAGCTCTCTCTAGAAAGTATCTAGAGAACAGGCCTCCACCGCCCTCTGAGGCAGAGAATTCCACAGACTCACAACTCTCTGTGTGAAAAATCAAGGTCTGTCGATCTCCACTTTAAAAATACCCAATGACTTGGCCTCCACAGCCATCTGGGCCAATGAATTCCACAGATTCACCACCCTCGGGCTAAAGAAATTCTTCCTCATCTCCTTTCTAAAGGTACATCCTTTTATTTTGAGGCTGCGCCCTCTAGTCCGAAGCTCTCCCACTAATGGAAACTTCCTCTCCACATCCACTCTGATCAGACCTTTCACTATTCGGTCAGTTTCAATGAGGTACAGTTTCAATGAGGTACAGTTTCAATTTCATCCTTATAAACGTCAGAGAGTACAGGCCCAGTTCCACCAAACAATCTATTGGGAGAGGTGAGGCACTGAAGACATTTTTTGGTGGAGAGAACCAGCCTCTTAAGCAGCAAGAGTTTATATGTATCTCTCTTGGTGTGGGAACTCACGGTCCTTCTAAAGAGGTTAATAATAGAGGCCGCACACAAGTATTTTTGAATCCATTTATATTGCTGCTGCACATAATTACTAGTAGAAGCTATTTTAACACTATGTATTATCAACGGTCAGTGTCGTGATAAGGTTTGGAGGAGAATATATCAAACCAGTCATTATATTTGGTTAGTCAGGCAGATGTCAGGTGTAGGGGTGGAGATTTCAATTTTTTTGCGATGACTAAGTAAAGGTGACACAGTGACTGGCGTATATGTTAGACCTGCAGCCTTACAGAGCCAGGGACCCGGGTTCCATCCTGACCTCAGGTGCTGTCCCGCCATCCCGGTTAATTCCCGGAACTGTCATATGCCGAGAGAATGGAGCAGCTGGGTTTGTACACTCTGGAGTTTAGAAGGATGAGAGAGGATCTCATTGAAACATATAAGATTGTTAAGGGCTTAGACACACTAGAGGCAGGAAACATGTTCCCTATGTTGGGGGAGTCCAGAACCAGGGGCCACAGGCCGGTGGGACTGGTGTAGCTCGGACATGTTGGTCGGTGTGGGCAAGTTGGGCCGAAGGGCCTGTTTCCACACTGTATGATTCTATGACTGTCTATGACTCTATAGAGGCAGAGTCATAGAGGATACAATGTGGAAACAGGCCCTTCAGCCCAACTCCTCTGGCAGCTTGTTCCATACTCCCCCCTGGGAAAAGGGGAAGTACAAAGGGATCTGGGGGTCCTTGTACATCAGTCTATGAAAGTAAGTATGCAGGTTCAGCAGGCAGTGAAGAAAGCGAATGGCATGTTGGCCTTTTTAACAAGAGGAGTTGAATATAGGAGCAAAGAGGTCCTTCTGCGGTTGTACAGGGCCCTAGTGAGACCACACCTGGAGAATTGTGTACAGTTTTGGTCCCCTAATTTGAGGAAGGACATTCTTGCTATTGAGGGAGTGCAGCGTAGGTTTACAAGGTTAATTCCCAGGATGGCGGGACTGTCATATGCTGAGAGAATGGAGCAGCTGGGCTTGTACACTCTGGAGTTTAGAAGGATGAGAGAGGATCTCATTGAAACATATAAGATTGTTAAGGGCTTGGGCACGCTAGAGGCAGGAAACATGTTCCCGATGTTGGGAGAGTCCAGAACCAGGGGCCACAGTTTAAGAATAAGGAGCAAGCCATTTAGAACGGAGACGAGGAAACACTTTTTCCCACAGAGAGTTGTGAGTCTGTGGAATTCTCTGCCTCAGAGGGCGGTGGAGGCAGGTTCTCTGGATGCTTTCAAGAGAGAGCTAGATAGGGCTCTTAAAGATAGCAGAGTCAGGGGATATGGGGAGAAGGCAGGAACAGGGTACTGATTGGGGATGATCAGCCATGATCACATTGAATGGCGGTGCTGGCTCGAAGGGCACAAATGACCTGCTCCTGCACCTATTGTCTATTGTCTATTGTCTGTGTGTGGAGATTGCACGTTTCCTCCCACATCCGAAAGACGTGCGGGTTTGTTGGTTAATAGGTCGCTGTAAATTGCCCCTGGTGTGTAGGGCATGGGTGAGTTAGTGGGAAAACATCGAACTAGTGTGAACCGGTGGTCGATGGTGAGCATGGACCTGGTGGGCCGAAGGGCCTGTTTCCACACTGTATCTCTAAACCAAACTAAACTTTGGCATATTTATAACTGAAGACGCACCTCATATTCCGCTTGGGCAGCTTACAACCGAGTGGTCTTAATATTGATCTCTCTAGTTTAGTTTAGAGATACAGCGCAGAAACAGGCTCTTCGGCCCACCGAGTCCACACTGACCAGCGATCCCTGCACACTAACACTATCCTACACATACTAGGGACAATTTACACTTATACCAAGCCAATTAACCCATTAACCCGTACGTCTTTGGAGTGTGGGAGGAAACCAAAGAACTCAGAGAAAACGCACGTGGTCACAGGGAGAACGTACAAACTCCATACAGACAGCACCCATAGCCAGGATGGAGCCTGGGTCTCTGGCGCCGTAAGCTCTATAAGGCAGCAACTCTACCGCTGCGCCACCATGTCTGGGCACCATTCCCCTATAGTTTCAAGCAGCCCTTGCATTCCCTCTCTCTCTCCGTCGCTCCCCCACCCTAGTCGTCATCCTGCTAGTTCCACTGTTCGTATACCTTCATTATCACCTCTTCCACCGCCAACAATGGACCATTGTGGGCTCTACCTTTCCTGAGTCATCAATGCAGACTCTGATTTGGTCTGTACCTTTTCATACCTCTAGTTTCCCAGTGTCCCAGTCTGAAGAAGGGTCTCAACCCGAAACATCACCCGTTCCTTCTCTCCAGAGATGCTGCCTGTCCCGCTGAGTTACTCCAGCATTTTGTGTCTATCTTCAATATTCATACCCCTGAGTTGTAAGCTGCCCAAAGTGAAATATGAGATGCTGTTCCTTCAATTTGGGTTTAGCCTCACTCTGACAATGGAGGAGGCCTTGGACAGATGAAATGGAAGAGGCCTTGGAGGCCTTGTGTCGAATGGGTACAGTTATAATCTGACTGAAATCACCCAGTACAAAATTAAGAAGAAAATATGTTTTTAATGCATAGCAATGTAAGGGTTACTAGATCTTAAATAATGTTTCAGATAATTACTCTAACAAGCAATAGTCACAGTAGATAGACACAAAATGCTGGAGTAACTCAGCGGGACAGGCAGCATCTCTGGTTAGAAGGGATGGGCGACGTTTCGGGTCGAGACCCTTCTTCAGACTTCTTCTTGACCCGAAACATCACCCATTCCTTTTCTCCAGAGGTGCTGCCTGTCCCGCTGAGATACTCCAGCATTTTGTGTCTATCTTCGGTGAATAACCAGCATCTGCAGTTCCTTCCTACCCGTTCTTTTAGGAAGGAAATGAGGAGAAATTTCATTAGTCAGATGGTGGTGAATCTGTGGAATTCTTTGCCACAGAAGGCTGTGGAGGACAAGTCAGTTGATATTTTTAAGGCAGAGATAGATAGTTTCTTCAAAGTAGATATATAGTTTCCTTCGCTCCATAGATGCTGCTGCACCCGCTGAGTTTCCCCAGCAATTTTGTGTACCTTAGATAGTTTCTTGATTAGTACAGGTTAATGGACCACCAGGTGGCGCCGCGATGGCAGCCTCGCCAACAGACTGTCTGTCCTTTCGTCTTTTTTTTGTTATTTTTAGTGTGTTTTAAAAGTTTGTGTTAATGTTCTCTGGTTTGTTTTATGTGGGGGGTGGGGGAGGGGGGTCGGGGGAAACGTTTTTTCAATCTCTTACCTTGCCGGAGACGCGATTGTTTTCCGGATCGTATCTCCGGTTGCTCTGCGGCCTAACATCGTGGAGTTGGAGGCCTTGCTCGGGACTGACTTTGAGCCCCACCGCGGGACGTGGACTTACCATCGGAGCCGATCACTTGCCTGGGATCAACGCTCCAAACACAGCCTGTGGACTTTAACACCAAGGAACTCGCAGTCTCGGGTAAGAGACCGATGTCGGGAGCTCCAAAACCGCATGACGTTCGACCAGCCCCGACCTTCCGATCGCCGGCGTGTGGGAGCTGATATCCCCCCCCGATGCGGGAGCTTGATCGTCCCAACGAAATGGCCCTCAGCCGACTACAGTAGTCAAGATCGTCCCGTCAACGGAAGGCTCAAGGCCCCCGACCACGGGTGAACAAAGAAGGGAAGAGATTGAACTTTTTTTCGCCTTCCATCACAGTGAGGAATGTGGAGGAGTCACTGTGGTGGATGTTTATGTTAAAATAGATTTTGTGTGTTCTGTTGCTTTTTGTTAGAATGACTGTATGGAAAATCAAATTCCTCGTATGTTGCAAAACATACTTGGCTAATAAATGTAATATTATTATTATTATGGGGAGAAGGCAGGAGAATGGGGTTTGGAGGGAGAGATAAATCAGCCGTGATTGAATGGCGGAGTAGACTTGATGGGCCGAATGGCCTAATTCTACTCCTCTCACTTATGACCTTATGACCTTATACAAGCAATAGTCACTTCCTTGTTAGTTCCTACTGATCAAAAATGTCATGAAGTTTATGCACTTTTTGGCTGAGGGGTAAACCGAACATCTTTAATCATACGAAGGGGACTATCAAACCCTAAGTTACAGCTATCATTCTCTGTTCCATTTGTATGCCACCTTCTGATGACCGAGTCCTAAGTCATTAATTTGACATCCTACACACTTTAACAACCTCCATACTTACGATCCTGCACTCAAGGTAAACTCTTACTCAGACTCTTTATTTATCACCATTACATTTGTTAACCTGGAGAATAACTTGGAGAAACACAATGCTCATTTTTCCTGCTGTTTCTCTTGTACTGTCACTCGTTTTCCCCCGAGAGGCGACATTGTCTCCCCACGTCCATCGAGTGTGGACATGAATCCTACCAGTGAGAAGCTCAATGGACCCGATGGTAATGGGTTTATCGAAGACTGAAGCCAGAACCTAGGGTTATGATAATAGGACACAAAGTGCTGGAGGAACTCGGTGGGTCAGGCAGCATAAGGTCAGAAGTGATAGGAGCAGAATTAGGCCATTTGGCCCATCGAGTCAGCTCCGCCATTCAATCATGGCTGATCTATCTCTTCCTCCTAGCCCCATTCTCCAGCATTCTCCCCATCACCCTTGACATTCCTGAGCATCTCTGTTGAAAATGGGTATTTGATCACCTTTTGTATATTAACGATTATCTCCAGTTCTTTGTTTATACCTAGGGTCAGCCCACCGGGTCCACACAGCCACCAATCACCCCGTACATCAGCACTATCCTACACACCAGGGACAATTTACAGAGCCCAATTCACCTATAAGTCTGTACGTCATAGAAACATAGAAAATAGGTGCAGGAGGAGGCCATTCGGCCCTTCAAGCCAGCACCGCCATTCATTGTGATCATGGCTAATCGTCCCAAATCAATAACCCGTGCCTGCCTTCTCCCCATATCCCTTGACTCTACTAGCCCCTAGAGCTCTATCTAACTCTCTCTTAAATCCATCCAGTGACTTGGCCTCCACTGCCCTCTGTGGCAGGGAATTCCATAAATTCACAACTCCCTGGGTGAAAAAGTTTTTTCTCACCTCAGTCTTAAATGACCTCCCCTTTATTCTAAGACTGTGGCCCCTGGTTCTGGACTCGCCCAACATTGGGAACATTTTTCCTGTATCTAGCTTGTCCAGTCCTTGTATAATTTTATATGTTTCTATAAGATCCCCCCTCATCCATCTAAACTCCAGTGAATACAAGACTCTTTGGAGTGTGGGAGAAAACCAGAGCACCCGGAGAAAGCCCACGAGGTCATGGGGATAATGTACAAACTCCGTACAGACAGCACCCGTAGTCAGGATTGAACCCGGGTCTCCGGTGCTGTAAGGCAGCAGCTCTACCCACTGCGCCACTATGCAGGCCTTCTATCAGGTTTCCCCTCAAACTTCGGCGTTCCAGAGAAAATAATCCAAGTTTGTCCAACCTCTTCCTGTAGCTAAAACCACTTAATCTGGGCAATGTTCTTATAAACTTCTTCTGTAAACCCTCTCCAAAGCCTCCACATCCTTCCTGTAATGGGGCA
Source organism: Amblyraja radiata (assembly GCF_010909765.2). Classification (NCBI taxonomy): domain Eukaryota; kingdom Metazoa; phylum Chordata; class Chondrichthyes; order Rajiformes; family Rajidae; genus Amblyraja; species Amblyraja radiata. Next base: position 52,386,853 of record NC_045967.1, read on the forward strand.
GAACTGCACGCATAGACCAAATGCGGCCTAACAAACGTTTCGTAAGTTCTGCATCAAGACTTCTTGACTCTTCTACTCAATGCTCTGAGCAGTGAAGACAAGCACTGGGCGTCCTTGTACACCGGTCACTGAAAGTTGGATTACAGGTACAGCAGGCAGTGAAGAAAGCTAATGGAATGTTGGCCTTCATAACAAGAGGATTTCAGTATAGGAGTAAAGAGATTCTTCTGCAGTTGTATAGGGCTCTGGTGAGACCACATCTGGAGTATTGTGTACAGTTTTGGTCTCCTAATTTGAGGAAGGACATCCTTGTGATTGAGGCAGTGCAGCGTAGGTTCAAGAGATTGATCCCAGGGATGGCGGGACTGTCATATGAGGAAAGATTGAAAAGACTAGGCTTGTATTCACTGGAGTTTAGAAGGATGAGGGGGTATCTTATAGAAACATATAGAATTATAAAAGGACTGGACAAGCTAGATGCAGGAAAAATGTTCCCAATGTTGGGCGAGTCCAGAACCAGGGGCCACAGTCTTAGAATAAAAGGGAGGTCATTTAAGACTGAGGTGAGAAAAAACTTTTTCACCCAGAGAGTTGTGAATTTATGGAATTCCCTGCCACAGAGGGCAGTGGAGGCCAAGTCACTGGATGGATTTAAGAGAGAGTTAGATAGAGCTCTAGGGGCTAGTGGAGTCAAGGGATATGGGGAGAAGGCAGGCACGGGTTATTGATAGGGGATGATCAGCCATGAATACAATGAATGGCGGTGCTGGCTCCAAGGGCCAAATGGCCTCCTCCTGCACCTATTTTCTATGTATCTATGTATCTATAAGCATACCATAACACTTTCTTTACGACTCTACCTACTTATGTTGCCACTTTCAGGGAGCTATAGACATGGATTCCAAGATCACTCAGCACTTCAATGCTGTTAAGGGTCTTGCCATTAACTTTATACCTGTCCCTTGCATTTGAGATCAATATCGGAACATTGCAACACTTCAGGAGAACTTCAATTGATCAGAGATATTGGAAATAGTACTTTAATTTTATTGATTCTTCAAATATCAATCAATTGAGTAAATTGCAGACATTTCACATGAATCTCCCAGAGTAACTTGATCAGTGTAAGGAAAATAAATATGTCGGCAATACACAATCAGGGCGGCACGATGGATCAGCGGTAGAGCTGCTGCTTTATAGCGTCAGAGACGCGGGTTCAATCCCGACTACGGGTGCTGTCTGAACGGAGTTTGTACCTTCTCCCCGTGACCTGCGTGGGTTTTCTCCGAGATCGTCGGTTTCGTCCCACACTCCAAAGACATACAGGTATGTTGGTTAATTGGCTTGGTGTAAAATGTAAAATTGCCCCTAGTGTGTGTATTGGGATAGTGTTAATATGTGGGGATCGCTGGCATCTCTAAACTAAACCAAACTAAACAATCTCTGATAGTCAATGCAGTGCCTCAGCCTTGCCCTGTCCCACTTAGGAAACCTGAACGGAAACCTCTGGAGACTTTGCGCCCCACCCAAGGTTTCCGTGCGGTTCCCGGAGATTTTTTGTCAGTCTCCCTACCTGCTTCCACTTCCTGCAACCTCCGGCAACCACCTGCAACCTCTGGGAACCGCACGGAAACCTTGGGTGGGGCGCAAAGTCTCCAGAGGTTTCCGTTCAGGTTTCCTAAGTGGGACAGGGGCAAGGGTTTTTGCTCTCAATTCTTTCTTGCCATGACACTTTTGAATAAGTATGATTAATGTGTGTCACCATGGACATGGGAAGCCCACGAAAAATATTGTATGATAGAGTCATAGAGTCTTACAGCGTGGAAACAGGCCCTTCGGCCCAACTTGCCCACACTGGCCAACTTGTCCCAGCTACACTAGTCCCACCTGGCCACGTTTGTCCCATATTCTTCCAAACCACTCCTATCCATGTACCTGTCCAACTGTTTCTTAAACATTGGGATAGTCCCTGCCTCAACTACCTCCTCTGGTAGCTTATTCCATACACCCACCTGTGTGAAAAGGTGACCCTCAGGTGCCTATTAAATCATTCCCCCCTCACCTTAAACCTATGTCCTCTGGTCCGATCTGATGTTGAATGCCTGCAACATTACATGTTTGGTTTTGGTGGATTCACGTCCTCTTCAGAATGCTAAATCTGCTTCTAAGGGGAACAAATGTGAGCTCAAACAAACATATAACCTTAGCTGCTAACATAAAGACTGACTTGCACAATGGTTTCTAGCCTAGTCTGAAGAAGGGTCGCAATCCAAAACGTTGCCGACCCAAGTCCTTCACAAGATGTCGCTGAGTCACCCCAGCACTAGGGTTCCAGTACCTGCAATTCCTTGTGTCTACAGTTACAGGGCCATAGAGTGATGGAAAAAGGCCCTTGGGCCCAACTTACCCACGCCGACCAACATGTCCCATCTACACTAGTCCCACCTGCCTGCGTTCGGCCCATATCCCTCTAAACCTATCCTATCCATGTACCTGTGTCAATGTTTCTTAAACATTGTCCCTACCTCAACGACCCCCTCCGGCAGCTCGTTCCATACACCCACCATCCTTTGTGTAAAAATGTTACTCCTCAAATTCCTATTAAATCTTCCCCGCTGCACCTTACACCTATATCCTCTGGACCTCGATTCCCCTACTCTGGGCAAAAGACCCATAAATGTACCTGATCTAATTTGTGGTATTCTGCAGCTCTACCATGTTTTAGCTTAAAACTCCACCACTTTGGAAATGAAAGAAAGATAGGTTTTTTTTTACACAGAGGGTGGTGGGTGCCTGGAACACACTGCCAGGAGTGGAGGCGGACGCAAGAGGCTTTTGGATCGGTGCACGTATAAGCGGGGAATGAAGGGGATATGGATCAAGTGCATGCAGTTGAGATTAAAGTTGGCACCATGTTCGGCACAGGCATTGTGGGCCGAAGGGCCTGTTCTTGTGTCGGAAGGAACTGCAGATGCTAGCTCACTCTGAAGAGAATGGGGTTTTAAAAAAATGAAATGGGTAAGGGACTAAGTCTAAGTCTAATAGCTAGACTCAAACTGCTGGAATAACTCAGCTTGGGCAGGCAGCATCTCTGGACAGAAGGCAGTTACAGGATACTGAGTTGGATGATCAGCCATGACGATGGAATGGGTGACGTGTCAGGGTCGCGACCCTCATTCCTCGGACTGAGAGTCAGGGGAGAGGGCAACAGTGGGATAAGGACGGGATAAGGTGTGAAAACGAGAGATCAAAAGGAGACGAAGATCAAGGAAAATGTAGAATAGATTATTGTTAGCCAGGAAAAAGTGGCAACAAGGATAAAATGTAATGCTAAAAATAGACACAAAATGCTGGAGCAACTCAGCGGGATCAGGCAGCGTCTCTGTAGAGAGGGGTTTAGAGTCTCGACCTGAAACATCACCCATTCCTTCTCTCCAGAGACGCTGCCCTGTCCCGCTGAGTTACTCCAGCTATTTTGCGTCTATCTTCGATTTAAACCAGCATCTGCAGTTCTTTCCTACACATAAAATGTAAACCTTGTGCTGTGATAATCTGCGTGCCCTGTTCTGCCATCGATGCCAATGTAGGAGGTGTCTTTAGCTAGTTCTGGGCAGCTAGATAGATGTCTGGAGAGCGGAGGAGGGTGCCCTTGAAAGGAAATGTACACTTGTGTCGGAGTTTGTTTTTTTTGTTTTTTGTAACTAGAAGCCGATC